>NW_007770995.1:0-5511 GCF_000696425.1 Galeopterus variegatus | reverse complement strand
GAATTTCCACCATTTTAGAAGTAAGTGAAGGACAGCAAATTAGTTCCAGCACAGAGTTTGAGTGGCGAGAACAGTAAATAGTCCAAGACAAAACTGAAAGAAAAAAGAAAGTACCCACAACACGAGACAAAGTCTGATATTAACTAGTAAAGGTCTCATTTCACCAAAGAACACCTATAACACCTAAAAGGACTGGAAGTCCCCTGGGCTACCAAACCAGAAAGGCGGGAGGGTCAGGGGCCTCAGCCATGCCCCTTGACACCCACAACCACTTCTGTGGGTGGGGCCACAGGCTTGGCCACACACCCCTCTAACAAACACAACCACACCAGCAATGACCACCAAGCTGCCACAGGAAGTGCCTGGGCTCTCCCGAGATGGGGTGGGGGGGACCTCAGGCCTCAGTCACACCCCTCCAACATGAGCAAGCAGCCCAACAATGACCACCAAGCCACAGCAAGAAGGGCTCTGGCTTCCCAAGCTGGGGAGGTGGGAGGTGAGGGCTTTTGCCATATTCCCCCTGACATCTGCACCCAGCCCAGCAATGACCAAGCCACTGCTGGAAGCCCCCTGGTCTCCCCTATGGAAATGAAGGGGGTGCCACTGGCCTCAATCCTGCCCCTCCTCCTTCCTCCTTCTTCCATCCCATTTCCTTCCCCTTTCCCCTCTCCCCCTTCCTCCCAACTACTCTGCAACAACATAGAATGTAAAAAAATAATATTAATAGCATAAAACAAAATTAACTTTTAAAAAGTCATAAATAAATAAATAAATAAATGAACCACCACTCAAAGAGAATATGTTTTTGACTATTTTCTGGGGGAACTGAAAGATTTCTTATGAGCCCTTAGTTCTTATCTATTTACTATTGGACTATATACTGTACTGGAGATGTAGCTAATTAAAGTTAGGTATACACACCAGCAAAGTTCTTTGTTCTATAGAAGAAATAAATACCCTATTGCCTTGTATTTTTATTTTTTGTAAACAGTTATACTTCACATTTCATATGGAATTGTGTCTCACTTTCTAAATGCTTATCTATATTTATGCACTCATTTATTTGTTACCCGTGTATTCAATAAATACTTATTAAAAATTCATTCTGTTCCTGGCAATATTTTGGGCACTGAGTTATAGTGACAGTCAAAAGTTGACATGTGTCCTTTTGTTCTGGAAGTTAGAGTTTACTGCTACAAAACAAGTTTATTCAAATAAACTCAAAAATGAATGTAAAATTGCAAGTGGGATAAATGCAAGCAGTACTAAAAGGGAAATGTATGTGGTGATGTGAGAATGTATACATATGGAACTGACCTGACCTATGGGGGAAATGGATAAAAGGGAGGATTTGAATTCAGAGCTAAAAAACTGAAAGAAGTTAACAAGGCAAAATGGCAATGTGACCAGGAAGATTGGCTAAAGAAATAGCATGTGTTTAGGAGCATATATAAATAAGGAGAAATGACTGTTCAATGACTATTCGGCTCCTTTGCCCAGTTTTAAATTACATTTATTTATTTATTTATTTTTTACTGTAAAGTCGTTTGAGTTCCTTCTATATTCTGGATATAAGTCTTTTGTTGGATGTAGTTTGCAAATATTTTCTCCCATTCTGTAGGTTGCCTTTTCACCCTGTTGATTATTTCTTTAGCTGTGCAGAAGCTTTTTAGTTGTATATAATCCCATTTGTATATTTTTTCCTTCATTGCTTGTGCTTTTGGAGTCTTATTCATAAAGTATTTTCCCAGTCCTGCATCCCGAAATGTTTCCCCATGTTTTCTTCTAGGAGTTGTATAGTTTTAGGTCTTATACTTAAGTCTTTAACTCATTTTGAGTTGATTTTGTTATATGGCAAAGGAGCTGATTAGACATTTCTCCAAAGAAGACATACAAATGGCCAGCAGGTACAGGAAAAAATACTCAATATCACTAATCATCAGGGAAATGCAAATCAAAACCACACTGAGATATCATCTCACCCCAGGTTGACTGGCTATTATCAAAAAGACAGAGAATAAAAACTGCTGGAGGAGATAGGGAGAAAGGGGAATCCTTCTATACTGTTGATGGAACTGTAAATTAGTACAGCCATTATGGAAAACAGTATGGAGGATCTTCAGGCAAGAACAGATAGAGCTACCCTATAACCCAGCAATCCCACTACTGGGTATATACCTGAAGGAATAGGAGCCATCATGTAGGAAGGATACCTGCAGTCCCATTTCCATTGCAGCTTTATCCACAATAGCCAAGATAGGGGACCAACCCAATGTCCATCAACAGATGACTGGATAGGAAAAATATGGTAAATATATACAATCAAATACTACTCAGCCATGAAAAAGAATGAAATTCTGCCATTCCCAGCAACACAAATAAGCTTGGAGAAAATTATGTTAAGTGAAATATGTCAGGCACAGAAAGAGAAATACCACGTGTCCTCACTCATAAGTAGGAGCTAAGAGCCCTGTTTCTTTCACATTGGCATAACCATTACACAAGTGCTACAGCTTGTGGGACTTTTCTTTTTTGTTTTCTGCAATGTGAGCATGTATCCCAGAGTGACTTGGATGCTCAAATACTCAAAATTTATGAAGAAACCTCATTTAACATTGCTGCATTCCAAAATTGTTCCTGAATTGGTTCCAGAAAACTAGAGTGAATAATGTAATGGTTGTTCAGCATTTTGATTGAGTGACAAGGTCAAAGGATCAAATACCATGGTGACAAAATTGTTTTTACCACTCTAAATAGAGACAATACCAAAGTATTTCTCCCATTAGTATGAATTAACCAAGGAGAAATAAGTTTTTACAGAGAAATTTTGTAAATATTCGTCAATGAAAATTATACGAAGTTTGAAAATGCAGTGAGCCTATTTAATCAAACCTAAGACAGAGAGCTATCATATAGTCACACTATTGGGCAAAGACCACAAATACTTATTCAAGCTGAGAAAAAATTATTTCATTTATATCCCAAATATTCAAAGGAGATCAACGTTTTTGATCTACATCCTTCCCATTAGAACATGTTTTACTACCAGGAAATAATAATATCCCTGAACTTATGAAGATCACTGGAGAAAAACAAAAACAAAAACCAGAACAATATTAATTGACTCTCTTTCCATTTTAGCCATTTGTATTTTAGCTAAACCTATCAGGTCAAGGGTAGTGAGATAATCTGTCTATTAAATACCCTTAAGAGATGTAGTTAAACAAATTTGATTTGTTAAATAAATTAGAGATTTGGTTGAAAAAAATGTCATTCTTTAAAGAAACATTTAACGTGCTTCAAAGAACCAAGTTAAACTTGAATCAGAGTAATCAGTTGTTTTCATAAAAAAAAAAGTCAGGATAAAAACCAAATTGTGGGAAATTAAGTAATATCTTAACTACATTTAGAAATTTTTTTTCTTTAAAAAAAGGGTTTTATCATAATATATTTTAAAGTAAACAACATACTTATTTAGGACAGTGGATGGTCTTAACGATACATATTTGAGAGCCAAACTACCTTCTAATTAATGTACCCAAAAGAATAGACTACTGGATGTAAGCAATTCAAACATGAAGTCATAGTTATACACAATTACAGGATATGCTCCCGAAAATCCCCATTTTAGAAAGCACAACTGAGTCATTTACTACTCTGTCAGAAAAGAGTTAAAGCAAGTTATAAAAGCTCATATAAATATGCTAAAATAAATCAATACAAATAGCATAACAAAATTTCAATAGCATTTATTTGCCATAAAACAGTAAAAAATTATGAATTGTTAATTTCAATTGACCACCCCACACTAACTGAAATCTTTTCATTCTTTCAATCTCTAATTTTCAAACTAATTTTTACATTCGTTTTGCTGGGTCAGTGGGTATCACTGTCTCTGTCTTTATCTAGAACCAAACAAAAAGGAGTTTAGTTCCACATATAAATATAAGACGTTTTCAGGCTTTCACTCACTCTGTATCATGTTAATACGTTGCTTCCTTATTCGTATAACTTCGTATAATGTATGCTATACGAAGTTATTACGCCACCAACAAAAGCTTGATCTTAGCAAGCACTATTTTTCCCTACAGCAATTTCCGCAGTATTTTACATATCAATCAGTAGGTTAACCAAGGACATCTGTCCTTGAGCCAGCAACTTTGCTGTGTTACAGAGACTTTAGCCTGAGGATGGTTTTCTGTCTTTTGCAAGGTTAACATTTCTATATGTAATTCCAAAAAGTTAGGCTAAACCTGAAACTACAGGGCTTTGGAGAATAGGCCCTGTGAACACCGTTTGCTTTATAAATGTTAGTATATTCCACATGACACCAAAAGCACAGGCAACAGAAGCAAAAAAGAAAAAAAAGTTGGGAGTACATCAAAACTAAAAAGTTTCTGCACAGCAAAAGAAGCAACCAAGAAAATATAAACGCAGCCTAACGAATGGGAAAAAATATTTGTTAACCATATATCCAATAAGTGTTTAATATGCAAAATATATGAAGAATTCATGCAATTTAATAGCAAAAAAGCAAATAACCTGATTAAAAAGGGTTAAAGACCTAAACAGATAATTTTCCAAAGACAATGTA
This sequence comes from Galeopterus variegatus, assembly GCF_000696425.1. Classification (NCBI taxonomy): domain Eukaryota; kingdom Metazoa; phylum Chordata; class Mammalia; order Dermoptera; family Cynocephalidae; genus Galeopterus; species Galeopterus variegatus. Next base: position 917 of record NW_007770995.1, on the reverse strand, counting down.
TAAGTGGCCAATGGAGTATATGAAAAGGAGCTAGATATTACTAATCATTGTGGAAATGCACATCAAAACCTGATGAGTTTTTACCTCACACCTGTTAGGATGGCTATGATTAAAAAAAAAAAAACAGTCAAAAGGTTGCAAATGTTGGTGAGGATGTGAAGAAAAGGAAATCCTTACACATTGTTCATGGGAATGTAAACTGTTACAGCCATTATGGAAAAAAGTATGGAGGTGCCTCAAAAAGTTAAAAATAGAAATACCGTATGATCTAGCAATCCCACTTTGGGTTTATATCCAACTGAAATAAAATCACTGTCATAAAGAAATATCTACACTTCCACCGTCATTGCTGCATTATTCACAACAGCCTAGATATGGAAAGAACTTAAATGTCTATCAAATCAATGAATGAAAAGATAAAGGGATTGTGGTATCTATATATAACAGAGTATTATTCAGCTTTTAAAACAGAAGGAAATCCTACCATTGCAACACATGGATGAACCTGGAGGATATTATACCAAGTGACATAAGCTAGATAAACAAAAATACTGCATGATTGCATTTATATTTGGAATCTAAAGAAGCTGAGCTTATAGAGAGTAGTAGGAAGGTTACCAGGTGGGGGGACAGGGGTGGTTGAAATGGGGAGACGTTGGTGAGAGGCTACAGATTTGCAGTTATAAGATGAATAACTTCTGGAGACCTACTGTACAGCATGGTGTCTACAGTTAATATATACTTAAAATTTACTAAAAAGTAGACCTTAAGTGTTCTTACCACAAAAAAATTAACTATTTCAGGTTAATTAGCTTAATTGTGGTAATCATTTCACAATATATACGTGTACCAAAACAGCAAGTATACCTTGAATATACACAATTTTTATTTTTAAATTATACCTTAGTAAAGCAAAA
>NW_007770994.1:5254-5512 GCF_000696425.1 Galeopterus variegatus | reverse complement strand
AAAGGAATAGTAGGTTTTAAGCCAGATGAGTCTAGTATGGATGTGTGGAATGGAAATCAAAAGTCACTAGAATTAAAAGCCAAGCAACTGTAAGGCTGGAATCCTCAGTGGCTCATTCACATGAATGTTTAAGTTGACTAGTAAGGTAGGAGACATTGGGCAAGAGAAGATATAAACCAATGGCAAAAATTGGGGGGAGAAAGTATGTAAATTACCTAGAGGTAAGTCCATGAAAACAAGAAGAAAGAAATCCTGAAA
>NW_007770994.1:2418-3916 GCF_000696425.1 Galeopterus variegatus | reverse complement strand
TGTCGGTGACGGGCCATAATAATCATATACAGTGTATATTGACAAAATAAAAAAAAAAACATTAAAAAAAAAAAGATAATAAAGAAAAGAAGATTATAAAGCTATCATAATAAAAAAAAAAAATTTAGATCATATCCAAATAGAATATAATAGCATCCTGTGCTTCAACTGGCAGCTCATCTGAAGCTCATCAGGAATGTCTACTTTAATCAGGTGTCTATCTTGTCGTACAAATGAAAGGACCACCTTATATATTTCTGTGACAACTCAAAGAAGATACAGTTGATTTGCTCTTGCATTTAGTGTTGTCATTAGGCTTTCTTGCTGGAATAACCAATGTTCATTCAAAGCCAAAGAGTTTTGTGTGCTGGAAAAATAACAATGGGCCACAGCTTTCAGTCAGTGAAAGGATGTAGTTGAGGCAAGTTGTTATATTAGAACAAAACCTAAGGATATGAGAAAATGTGGAATGATGAAATTTACAGACTAAATTATGTTAATTGTTTGCCAATCAACTGAAATGAACTGTATTAAAGATAGAATGGATAAGCAGACAATTAATTCCAAATAGATGGGGTCTGACATCATTTGTTCATTCCTTTCAAGATGGCAAATAAATAACAGAGGCATTTTCTTCCCCCAGTGGCCATTAGGACATTAATGAAATATGTTTTATGGAAATTACCATGGTTAGTAACACCCTGGGTTCAGAATCAGGAATCAGAAGATTAACAAAAACTAAAGGTAGATAGAAAATCCAGGAATGAATTTAAGAACTGTCGAACAATCTCAGTGTATTCAGAATGTAGGTTCACACATATTGTTGATAAACTGTAGTGCTTCTGTGCCAATGTATTCATGCAGTGTGTTTTCACCTCTGTTGCCAATAGGTGAGAAAAACACTGAGTGTTTTTGTTTTAAAACCTTAAAATTAAAGTTTTGCTTAAATGATAAATGTTATATCTTATTATCAAATTCTTCTCTTTTTATACTTAAGTTCTATTTACTTTGGATTTTTCCAGTAGATTCCAAAAATTTTTAAATCATGCCAGATGTACTGTATAAACCATAGTTAATCACATGAAGGTTATGGTAAGGTAGGTTTAATTGGTAGTTATAATCTACCACTTGATAATGTTTTCAATTCATAGATCATTGTCCTTCTAGTAGTATCAGTAATAATAACCTTATTTCACACAGCACAGATAGACTTTTTCTCATGTTATGAAGGGAGAGACAATGTTTATGAATTTAAATGCTTTCTGCATGATGCACCATAAAGTTTACATAAATTGGGGACTGGAATCTAGAATTATTGAACTGAGACTCCACCTACATTGGGCAGGAAAGACTTAACTGGGAGTAGAAACTCCAAAGTTATTTAATTGGTTGTTAGTTGTGTTAGTTTTCTACTACTGCTATAACAAATTGCCACAAATTTAGCAGCTTAATACCACAGCCATTTACTATGTCACAGTATCTGTGGGTCAGAAATCCT
>NW_007770994.1:0-786 GCF_000696425.1 Galeopterus variegatus | reverse complement strand
TTTTTTTTTCCACTTGGGAGAAAAAGTCTTTCTTTGATATGTTCCCTAGGATAGAACAGTTCATTTTCCTTAAAGGGGTTCTTAGGTTGTAACTGATTGTGCCTACTCTGAAGAAGTGATTTTTTTTCCTTCTGAATTCTCACAGCTGGTATTCTGCTCTTCTCTTACATATCACCTTTGGCAGTGACTTTCACTTGCTTTACTATTGCTGTTTTTAATCTCTGCTGTTATCACTGCTTCTTGACATGTGTGCTTTTTATTGTTATTTTTCTTCTCCTCTCTATACCTCTCTTGTTACCTATTTCTTCCCATCACAACAAACATCTCTTATTTTGTCCAAAGTTCTTGAGTGTATACCTTGAGGTGACCTTACTGTCTCCACTTCATGTTCACTCAGTTCACAATTCGAGTATTGAAATATACCCGCTACCCTCACTGCTCTCAAGGATACTCAATGTCATTTAAGTTGCCAAATATGGTGCATGTTTTCCCATCCTATCTTCCTGAGTCATTATGGTTTCTCCCTCCATCCCTTAGATGTTGGTATTTCCTCAGATTCTATCTTTAAAATTTTTAAATTTTTACTTTTTATTATAAGCATATACGTTATTACAAATCCTGATTTTTCTTTAAGCTCTGCCCCGACCTATTACTCCCCAAACCCCCTCCTTCCCTCCACCTCATCTCTAGTATCCTTAGGTTTGTTATCTCCTGAAAGTTCAACATATTGTTGTGGTTCCTTCCTTCCTTCCTTCCTTCCTTCCTTCCTTCCTTCCTTCCTTCCTT
>NW_007770993.1:2385-5514 GCF_000696425.1 Galeopterus variegatus | reverse complement strand
GTAGAAGTAGCAGCAGCAGTAGTAGTGGCAGCAGCAGCAGTAGTAGTGGTGGCAGCAGCAGCAGTAGTAGTAGTGGTGGCAGCAGCAGTAGAAGTAGCAGCAGCAGTAGTAGTGGTGGCAGCAGCAGTAGTAGTGGTGGCAGCAGCAGCAACAGTAGTAGTGGTGGCGGCAGCAGCAGCAGTAGTAGTGGTGGCGGCAGCAGCAGTAGTAGTGCTGGCAGCAGCAGCAGCGGCAGTAGTAGTGGTGGCAGCAGAAGCAGTAGTAGCAGCAGCAGCAGCAGTAGTACCAGTAGCAGCAGCAGCAGCAGTAGTAGTGGTGGTGGAAGCAGCAGCAGTAGTAGCAACAGCTGCAGTAGTAGTGGTGGCAGCAGCAGCAGTAGTAGCAGCAGCAGTAGTAGTGGTGACAGCAGCAGCAGCAGTAGTAGTGGTGGCGGCAGCAGCAGTAGTAGTGCTGGCAGCAGCAGCAGCGGCAGTAGTAGTGGTGGCAGCAGAAGCAGTAGTAGCAGCAGCAGCAGTAGTAGTGGTGGCAGGAGCAGCAGTAGTACCAGCAGCAGTAGTAGTGGTGGCAGGAGCAGCAGTAGTAGCAGCAGCAGCAGTAGTAGAAGCAGCAGCAGTAGTAGTGGTGGCAGCAGCAGAAGTAGTAGTGGTGGCAGCAGCAGCAGTAGTAGTGGTGGCAGCAGCAGCAGTAGTAGCCGCAGCAGCAGTAGTAGTGGTGGCAGCAGAAGCAGTAGTAGCGGTGGGAGCAGCAGCAGTGGTAGCAGCAGCAGCAGTAGCAGCAGTAGCCGCAGTAGTAGTGGTGGCAGGAGCAGCAGTAGCAGCAGCAGCAGCAGTAGTAGTAGTGGTGGCAGCAGAAGCAGTAGTAGCGGTGGGAGCAGCAGCAGTGGTAGCAGCAGCAGCAGTAGCAGCAGTAGCCGCAGTAGTAGTGGTGGCAGGAGCAGCAGTAGCAGCAGCAGCAGCAGTAGTAGTAGTGGTGGCAGCAGAAGCAGTAGTAGCGGTGGGAGCAGCAGCAGTGGTAGCAGCAGCAGCAGTAGCAGCAGTAGCCGCAGTAGTAGTGGTGGCAGGAGCAGCAGTAGCAGCAGCAGCAGCAGTAGTAGTAGTGGTGGCAGCAGAAGCAGTAGTAGCGGTGGGAGCAGCAGCAGTGGTAGCAGCAGCAGCAGTAGCAGCAGTAGCCGCAGTAGTAGTGGTGGCAGGAGCAGCAGTAGCAGCAGCAGCAGCAGTAGTAGTAGTGGTGGCAGCAGAAGCAGTAGTAGCGGTGGGAGCAGCAGCAGTGGTAGCAGCAGCAGCAGTAGCAGCAGTAGCCGCAGTAGTAGTGGTGGCAGGAGCAGCAGTAGCAGCAGCAGCAGCAGTAGTAGTAGTGGTGGCAGCAGAAGCAGTAGTAGCGGTGGGAGCAGCAGCAGTGGTAGCAGCAGCAGCAGTAGCAGCAGTAGCCGCAGTAGTAGTGGTGGCAGGAGCAGCAGTAGCAGCAGCAGCAGCAGTAGTAGTAGTGGTGGCAGCAGAAGCAGTAGTAGCGGTGGGAGCAGCAGCAGTGGTAGCAGCAGCAGCAGTAGCAGCAGTAGCCGCAGTAGTAGTGGTGGCAGGAGCAGCAGTAGCAGCAGCAGCAGCAGTAGTAGTAGTGGTGGCAGCAGAAGCAGTAGTAGCGGTGGGAGCAGCAGCAGTGGTAGCAGCAGCAGCAGTAGCAGCAGTAGCCGCAGTAGTAGTGGTGGCAGGAGCAGCAGTAGCAGCAGCAGCAGCAGTAGTAGTAGTGGTGGCAGCAGAAGCAGTAGTAGCGGTGGGAGCAGCAGCAGTGGTAGCAGCAGCAGCAGTAGCAGCAGTAGCCGCAGTAGTAGTGGTGGCAGGAGCAGCAGTAGCAGCAGCAGCAGCAGTAGTAGTAGTGGTGGCAGCAGAAGCAGTAGTAGCGGTGGGAGCAGCAGCAGTGGTAGCAGCAGCAGCAGTAGCAGCAGTAGCCGCAGTAGTAGTGGTGGCAGGAGCAGCAGTAGCAGCAGCAGCAGCAGTAGTAGTAGTGGTGGCAGCAGAAGCAGTAGTAGCGGTGGGAGCAGCAGCAGTGGTAGCAGCAGCAGCAGTAGCAGCAGTAGCCGCAGTAGTAGTGGTGGCAGGAGCAGCAGTAGCAGCAGCAGCAGCAGTAGTAGTAGTGGTGGCAGCAGAAGCAGTAGTAGCGGTGGGAGCAGCAGCAGTGGTAGCAGCAGCAGCAGTAGCAGCAGTAGCCGCAGTAGTAGTGGTGGCAGGAGCAGCAGTAGCAGCAGCAGCAGCAGTAGTAGTAGTGGTGGCAGCAGCAAAAATAGTAGTGGTGGCAGCCGCAGCAGTACAAGCAGCAGCAGTAGTACTAGTGGTGGCAGCAGCAGCAGTAATAGCAGCAGCAGCAGTAGTATTGCTCGTAGCAGCAGCAATAGTAGCAGCAGCAGTAGTAGTGGTGGCAGCAGCAGTAGTAGTGGTAGCAGCAGCAGCAGTAGCAGCAGCAGCCGCAGTAGTAGTGGTGGCAGGAGCAGCAGTAGCAGCAGCAGCAGCAGTAGTAGTGGTGGCAGGAGCAGCAGTAGCAGCAGCAGCAGCAGTAGTAGTGGTGGCACCAGCAGCAATAGTAGCAGCAGCAGTAGTAGTAGTGCTGGCAGCAGCAGCAGTACCAGCAGCAGCAGCAGTAGTAGTGGTGGCAGCAGCAGCAGTAGTAGCAGCAGCAGTAGTAGTAGTGGTGGCAGCAGCAGCAGTAGTAGCAGCAGCAGCAGTAGTAGTGGTGGCAGCACCAGCAGTAGTAGCAGCAGCAGCAGTAGTACTGGTGGCCGCAGCAGAACCAGTAGTAGTGGTGGTAGCAGCAGCAGTAGTAGTGGTGTCAGCAGCAGTAGTAGTAGCAGTAGCAGTAGTAGTGGAGGCAGCAGCAGTAGTAGTAGCAGCAGCAGTAGTAGTGCTGGCAACAGCAGTAGTAGTAGCAGCAGCAGTTGTAGTGGTGGGAGCAGCAGCAGTAGTAGTAGTGGTGGCAGAAGCAGCAGCAGTAGTAGTGGTGGCAACAGCAGTAGTAGTAGCAGCAGCAGTTGTAGTGGTGGGAGCAGCAGCAGTAGTAGTAGTGGTGGCAGCAGCAGCAGCAGTAGTAGTGGTGGCAACAGCAGCAGTAGTAGCAGCAGCAGCAGTAGTAGTGGTGGCAGCA
>NW_007770993.1:0-1452 GCF_000696425.1 Galeopterus variegatus | reverse complement strand
AGTAGTAGTGGTGGCAGCAGCAGCAGTAGTAGTAGCAGCAGCAGTAGTAGTGGTGGCAGCAGCAGCAGTAGTAGTGGTGGCAGCAGCAGCAATAGTAGCAGCAGCAGTAGTAGTGGTGGCAGCAGCAGCAATAGTAGCAGCAGCAGTAGTAGTGGTGGCAGCAGCGGCAGTAGTAGCAGCTGCAGTAGTAGGAGTGGTGGCAGCAGCAGTAGCAGTGGTGGCTGCAGCAGCAGTATTAGCAACAGCAGTAGTAGTAGCAGCAGTAGTAGTACTGGTGGCAGAGCACCAGTAGTAGCAGCAGCAGTAGTAGTACTAGTGGTGGCAGCACGAGCTGCAGTAGTAGTGGTGGCAGCAGCAGCAGCAGTACTAGTGGTGGCACCAGCAGCAGGAGTAGCACCAGCAGGAGTAGTAGCAGCAGTAGTAGCAGCAGCAGTAGTAGTACTGGTGGCAGCAGCAGCAGCAGTAGTAGTGGTGGCAGCAGCAGCAATCGTAGCAGCAGCAGTAGTAGTACCAGCAGTAGTACCAGGAGCAGTAGTTGTACTGGTGGCAGCAGCAGCAGCAGCAGTAGTGGTGGCAGCAGCAGCAGTAGTACTGGTGGCAGCAGCAGCAGTAGTAGTGGTGGCAGCAGCAGCAGTGGTAGCAGCAGCAGTAGTAGTAGAGGTGGCAGAAGCAACAGCAGTCGTAGTGCTGGCAGCAGCAGCAGTAGTAGTGGTGACAGCAGCAGCAGTAGTAGCAGCAGCAGCAGCAGCAGTAGTGGTGGCAGCAGCAGCATCAGTAGTAGTGGTGGCAGCAGCAGCAGTATTAGCAGCAGCAGTAGTAGTAGTGGTAGCAGCAGCAACAATAGTAATGGTGGCAGCAGCAGCAGTAGTAGTGCTGGCAGCAGAAGAAGCAGTAGTAGTGCTGGGAGCAGCAGCAGTAGTAGCAGCAGCAGCAGGAGTAGTGGTGGAAGCAGCAGCTGTAGTAGTGCTGGCAGCAGGAGCAGTAGTAGTGGTGGCAGCAGCAGCAATAGTAGTGGTGGCAGCAGCAGCAGTAGTAGCAGCAGCAAAAGTAGTAGTGGTGGCAGCAGCAGCAGTGGAAGTGGTGGCAGCAGCAGCAGCAGCAGCAGTAGTAGTGGTGGCAGCAACAGCAGTAGTAGCAATAGCAGCAGTAGTAGTGGTGGCAGCAGCAGCAGTAGTAGCAGCAGCAAAAGTAGTAGTGGTGGCNAGTAGTGCTGGCAGCCAGCAGCAGCAGCAGTAGTGGTGGTGGCAGCAGCAGCAGTAGTAGCGTCAGCAACAGTAGTAGTGGTGGCATCAGCAGCAGTAGTAGCAGCAGCAGCAGTTGTAGTGGTGGCAGCAGAAGCAGTAGTAGCAAGAGCAGTAGTAGTAGTGGTGGCAGCAGCAGCAGTTCTAGCAGCAGCAGCAGTAGTACTGGTGGCCGCAGCAGAAGCAGTAGTAGTGGTGGCAGCAGCAGTAG
>NW_007770992.1:4902-5514 GCF_000696425.1 Galeopterus variegatus | reverse complement strand
AATACCTGTACTCCCATGTTTATCACAGCACTATTTACAGTAGCCACGAGTTGGAACCAGCCTAAATGCCCATCATCAGATGAGTGGATAAGGAACATGTGTTATATCTATACAGTGGAATACTACTCTGATGTAGAAAAGAATGAAATACTGCCATTAGCAGCAATGTGGATGGACTTAATGAAAATTATATAAATGAAACAAGCCAGGCACAGAAATTGAAATACCACATGTTCTCACTTATATGTGGGAACTAATAAAAATAAATAAATAAATATACAAACACATAAATGCGGGGGGAGAAGACACAACAATCACAATAATTCCTTGAACTTGTTAGGATAAGTGAACAGATATGATGTTGATGGGGGGAGGAAGGAGAGGGAGGGGGGAAAAGGAGGAATTGGTAAAGGGACATGAAAATCAACTACATTGTATATTGATAAATTAAAATTGAAAAACAGTTGATTACGAAAAAAAAAGAAAGTTCATGGAAATAAAAAAGAAAATTGAAGTCTAGAGGGATAAATTTAACCAAGTCTAGACTACATTGAAAATAAGTTGCCAGTGCAAGTAGTGTCTTTATTAAGGGTGTCCAAGACCTTCTCAGTG
>NW_007770992.1:2468-3156 GCF_000696425.1 Galeopterus variegatus | reverse complement strand
ACCTTTTTGCCAGTTACCTAGCTCGTAGACCTGCATGTGAAGGGTTTGTGAATGGGCTTGAGGGGTCTGTGAGCACCAGACCGTAGCCCTAGCTCTACACTTGACATTCATGCCCACCTTGCATTAAGGAGGCATCCTTCCCACTCCCCACAGGGGTGGTGTTAGAGGAGGCCTAGTGTGAAGTCTGTAGTCTCAGCACCACTCAGTTGGTAATGAGTCCACACCATCTGTGGTATCAGTGGAGTCCACATGTGCAGCAGTAACAAGGTGTTTTTACCACTCCCAGACAAGGAATTATCAGTGGAGTGTTAGTGAAAACACATAAGTCCTACCCTTGTCCAGCTTTGAAGAGAAGCTCTTCCTAAACCTTGGGGGACAAGTGAGAAAACTGGACTTCTAAACCCATCTAACCATAATGAAGCAGAAAACCTCCCTTCCCTCATTGGACCAGTGTCAGAAAAAGCCATCAAAAGCAGGAAGCTTAAATAAGATGCAGAGTCTCAAAACATAATATACAAAATGAATCCTAATAAAAAATAACTCATTATACCAAAAGCCAGGAGGATCTTAAACTGAATGACAAAAGACAACCAATAGATGCCAAGACAAGTGACAGAGACAACAGAATTATCTGTTAAAAGATTTTTAAATCAGTTGTCATAAAAATACTTTAATGAACAATTATGAA
>NW_007770992.1:0-595 GCF_000696425.1 Galeopterus variegatus | reverse complement strand
CACAGATATTATATAATGATAAAAGAATCAATCCACCAGAAGATATAACAATCCTAAAGTGGAGGCAACAAACAGAGCTGCAAAATATGTGAAGCAAAAGATGACAGAATAAAAGGAGAAATACACGGATCCAGAATTATATTTTTAATCTTCAAAACTCCTTTCTCAATAACTGATAGAACAGCTAGACAGAAAATCAGCAATAATATAGAAAACTCAGCAACGTCATTAACCAACAGGTGTTAATATTTGACATATATGCAACATGGCACCCAACAACAGAATACACATTCTTTTCTACAAATATGCACATATAATACACATTCTTTTCCACATATATGCACATATAATACACATTCTTTTCCACATATATGCACATATAATACACATTCTTTTCCACATAGCACATATACTAAGATAGGCCATGACCTGAGCAACAAACCTTAACAAATTTAAAAGAACTGAAATTATACAGAGATTGTTCTCTAATCCCAATGAAGTCAAATTAGAAATCAATTTTTTTAAAAGCAAGAACATTTCCAAATAGTTGGAAATTAAACAACACGCTTTTAAATCATGCATACACCAAAAAGGA
>NW_007770991.1:1968-5514 GCF_000696425.1 Galeopterus variegatus | reverse complement strand
GTTTAATAAAGACTATTCCTACTTCAACCAAAGCTCCAAGGACTTTTTTGCTGGTTACCTAGCTCATAGACCTGTATGTGAAGGGTTTGTGAATGGGCTCGAGGGGTCTGAGCCCCAGAGACCCAGCTCTAGCTCTACACATACTATCAGTTGATTTACCATAAAAACTGTATAGACAAAACCACATGCCAGAAGAATATTTTTTTCAGGAACAATGTGAGCAATTTTCTCTTTTGACACACAATATGCAACCAAATACAATGCTAATAAGGCTTTCTCATTGACATTCACATCATAACTCAGAAAATTTGCCCATTACATTACGTATGTTTTTCTTTCTTTGAAGATAGTCAAGAGACTAATTCAGTGTGTCACATTTCCAAGTATCTTTTTAATTTTGATGGTTTAAAGCTTATATTTGCAAGAATATTATTACAATAATACATTGGTGTATGTCATTTTGTTGGTTTTGCACATTTGATAACTCCATATTTTTAAAAAGCAAATCTTACACTTTTTCTTTTTAATGAGGTATGAATGAAGTCAAAGTCTGCTGATTAGAGCTGATATTTTCCCCAGTATTACTGTCCACTCTTCCCATATTTTTAAACTTTTCATTCTTTCTTTTGTAGCATTGGGACAACCAATTTGAGGTCAATTCGAACCAGCTCAATTAAAATATTACAATTATCACACGTTCCTATCTGATTACGCACTTTCTGAAAAACCACAGTGTACATTTCTAACCAAAAGTCAGTTGAAAGTCAGGATAAATATTGCCAAAAAATAAAAAATCTTCCACACTTTAATTCAAAACTATCTACAAATTATGTTGCTATAAAATAAAAAAATCCTCAACTCTTCCATTATAATGTAATGGTCATACTGACAGTCACCAGAAAATCAAATAAGACAATAGTGCTCTAAATAAAATAATCTCCTTTTAGCCAATATGTATATTTTTCACATCTCCTCTTTGTCTTTTCCATGTGATACAAGCCTTCATGTTGGGCCAATGTCCTCGGTTCTTGCCAACGATGTACAGGATACACTCTATTTTTTTTCTAACCCATTCTATTTTATTGTTTAAAAAGTTAGTGAGACACATTTAATTTATTTCTTGACCCATTAAAGGGTCATGAGCAAAGTCTCAAAAATACTGTTCTAAGGCACTAAACTGTTACTACAGCAAGAAAGTTTGGAAAATATATAAACAGAATAGCTTACCTTTCTGCATGCAGAATGTTTCCATTGATAACTTTATTTTCCAAGTCTAGATTTAGATCACAATGTGTCTGCAAACTATTGCTGCTACATGGGGGTGGGATGGGGGGTTGGAGATGGGTGTAGGGGTTATATATGCTCTTTTTTTTGGTGGCTGGCTGGTATAGAGATCTGAACCATTGACCCTGGTGCTTGGTGTCAGCCCCACACTGTATGTTCTTTTTCTTTTCTTTTGCCTTTTAAAAAGTATTGAGATATTCATGTACCATAAAAATTACCCTTTATATTAAAGTGTATAAGTCAGTGGTTTTTAGTATATTCACGAAGTTGTATAACTATCACTACTATCTAATTGCAGAACATTTTAATGGCCCACCAAAAGAAAACCTCATACCCATTCCCTATTCCCCCTCCCCCTGGTCCCTGGCAACCACTAATTTACTTTCTGTCTACATAGATTCATCTGTTCTGGACACTTTATATAAAAGGAATCATACGATGTGTTGTCTTTTGTGTCTAGCTTTTTCCACTTAACATATGTTTTCAATGTTTATTCGTGCTGTAGCATTTATCAGTATGTCATTTCATTTTGTGGTTGAATAATATTCCATTCATACACACACACACACACACACACACACCATACCAGATTTTGTTTATCCATTTGTAAGTTGGTGGACACTAGGGATATTTCCATTTCGGCTATTATGAATAATGCTACTATGAACATTGGTGTATAAGTTTTTGTGCAGATATATGTTTTCATTTCTCTTGAGTATATAGAAGGATAGATAGATATAGATATATATGTACATATATCTATGTTTAACTATCTATATCTGTCTGTCTCTATCTATCTACAGACATTCACTACATAATGATGTTTCAGTCAGCTATGGGCCACATATACAACAGTGGTCCCATAAGATTATAATGGCTATATCATACAGCATAGGTGTATAGTAGGCTGTACCATTTAGGTTTGTGTAAATACACTCTATGATGTTCACACAACAACGAAATTGCCGAATGATGCATTTCTCTGAACGTATCCCCATTGTTAAATGACACAGGACTGCATATCTATCTGTATCTATATATACATACACACACACATATACGTATATGAACTTGCTGGGTCATATGGTAACTCTATATTTAACTTTCAGAGAAACCACCAAACTGTTTTCCAAACCAGCTGCTCCGTTTTACATTCCCATCAGCAACGCGTGAGGATTCCAAACTCTCCACATCTTGCTAACATTTGTTTGTGCGTCTTTTTGTTAAAGCCATCCTAGCAGGCATAAAACAATATCCTATTGCGATTTTGATTTGCATTTCCCTAATGACTAATGACGTTGAACACCTCTTCGTGTGCTTATTGGCTATCTATCTTCTTTGGAGAAATGTCCACTTATCCCCTTTGCCCATTTTTTGACTGAGTTGTCTTTTTATTGTTGAGTTGTAAAAGTTCATTATATATTCTGGATACTAGACCCTTATCAGATATATGATTTGCATATATTTTCTCCTATTCTGTAGACTGTCTTTTCAATTTATCAGTAGTGTTCTTTAAAGCACAAAGCATTAAAATTTTTAATTCTGAAGTCCAATTTACCTATTTTTTGTTTGCACATGCTTTAGTGTCATATCTAAGAAACCATTGCCTAATCCAGGGTCCCAATGGTTTACACCTATGTTTTCTTCTAAGAATTTTGTAGTTTTACCTACTACTTTTAGGTCTTTGGCCCATTTAAAGTTAATTTTTGTATACAGTAGGAGATAGAGATCCAAGACCATGCTTTCGCTGGTAGATTTCTAGTTGTCCCAGCAATATTTGTTTAAAATGTTCCTCACTAGGATTGTCCTGGCACCTTTTTCAAAAATCAATTGACCATAAATATAAGGATTTATTTCTGAACTCTCAATTCTATTCCATTACTTTTATATGTCTGTCCTTATGCCAGTACCACATTGTCTTGATTATTGTAGCTTTGTACTAAGTTTTGAAATTGGGAAGTGTAAGTCCTCCAACTTAGTTCTTTTTCAGGGTTGTTTTGGCTATCCTGGGTCCCTTGAATTTCCATCTGAATTTTAGCATCAACTCATCAATTTCTCTGAAAAAAGGCAGTTGGAATTTTGAAAGAGATTGTATTAAATCTGTAGATCGATTGGGTAGTAATGCCATCTTAACAATATTATATATTCTTATCTATTAAATATGAAAAATTTTTTCCACTCAACCAAGTCACAACCAAGTATATAAAGAAAAGTACTGCTGTTATGAACTTTTTTTTTTTTTTTTTTTAAAGATGACGGGCC
>NW_007770991.1:0-858 GCF_000696425.1 Galeopterus variegatus | reverse complement strand
GGAGCAGATGCTATTAATTACTATTGTTTTTAATGGACAAATAAAAGTTGTATATATTAATGATGTTGTTTTGAAATATGTATACATTGTGGAATAGTTAAATTGAGCTAATTAACGTATGTGATTAACTTCAGACTTTAAGTTAAGGACGTGTACCAGTCATAATGGTCTCTAGGTGTGTTAGCCAGGCGCCTGACAGGAAACAGATGGCTCATTGAAATCCCAAAGATTAGAGGGAAGTTTACAAAGGTGTAGGCAGTGTTGGAGAATGACAAGAGATGATACAGTAATCTAAGGCTGGTAATAGCACAGCCATTACAACCTTTCGTCTGAAGGGCACAAGGGAATGGAAAGGTTACTGTGTTAGTCACAGTTACAAGACAGAATGTGTATTGTGTATGTATGTATATATTTATTGGAATTGACGCACACGATTATGGAGATTGGCAAGTTCAAATCTGCAGTGTGGGCCAGCAGACTCAAAACCCAGGAGAGTTGATGATACAGGCGAAGTCTGAGAGCAGCCTGCTGGAGAATTCTCTCTTTTGCGAGGGAGGGTTGGTCTTTTTGTTCTAATCAGACTTCAGCTGATTGGATGAGGCCCACCCACATCATGGAGGGCAATCTGCTTTACAGATTAAGATGTTAATCTCATCCATAAACACTCAGAATAATGTTTGACCAAATATCTGGACACTCTGTTGCCCAGACAGATGGACACATAAAATTAACCATCACCTGAAAAGCAAGAGGTTTTTGTTGTTGTTGTTGTTGTTGTTGTTTTTATGGCTATAATAATACTCCACAAAAGGAAAGAATTGAGTACAGAAAACCACCTTGAGAAAAACAGTAACCTTT
>NW_007770990.1:2250-5515 GCF_000696425.1 Galeopterus variegatus | reverse complement strand
CTTGGGGGACACAACTCAAGCTTCAGGGAGTTTGGGGGGGACATAATTCAATCCACTACAGTACATGAATGACTTAAACCCACAGGTCTGGAGCCAGCCTGCCATGCTTCAAGTCCCAGTCGTTTATTGGCTGTATGACCTTGGGCAAGTGGCTTAACCTCTCTGAGCCTCTTCTGCAAAATGGAAGTGAGGACAGTACGACATTTACCTCATAGCGTTGGGATGAGGATAAAATCAAACGATGCATGTAAAATGCTTACCCCAGTGGCTGGACCACAGGAAGAACCTGAAGAAAGGTTAACATTGTTGTCATTGTTAAATACTGACTTCCTGGCTCTGTGCTGGCTCACAGTAAGTCCTCCACAGAAGCTCCTTTCCCTTCTCTTCCCCATCTGCCCAAACCCAGGAGGCACAGGCATCACTGCAGGTGGTAGGACAATTATTTGATTCCCACCTGCCTTCAGTGGGCTCATCCCAGGCCAGGGGATGGGGACAGTTTACAAAGTGGACCACACCTGCCCAGGCTCCTGCACCGCTGGGCTCTTTCCGAGCTGCAGTCTGCCAGTTTGGGTGAGCTCTGTCTGGCACTAGTTGTCTGGTCCTAATTTTCTGCCCCAAAAGGAGCTGTATCCTTGAAACCCCAGAGAGGCTGTGAGTAGCAATTTCTCCACATCCCCAGCGGCCCGATTACTTCTGATCAAATCAAGTTCAGGGCTGCTGGGCAAGGCAACCACTGGTCTGGAAGGCCCCAGCCCAGAGGGCAGAGGTGACAGACAGAATCTCACCCAGGCACAAGTCCCAGAAATGAGACAGGTCTGACTTGGCCTTTCTCCTTGGCCCGCAGCCAGGGTCCCCAGCTCATCAATGGCAGCAGAAGCCAACGGAACAGCCACAGTCACGCCCAGCTCTGGTGCTGGCGAACTCCTGCCAGGGCAGCCCCTCAGCCTAACCCAGCCTGGGCAGATAAGTCCACCCCAGAAGGTGACCCAGCCCGGGCTTCTGGCTCCAAACTGGCACCAGGAGAAGGCCCAGAGGAGGAGCCGCCTTCTCCGGGAGCTGGGCGTGAGTGTCTGCTTTCTGGGGCCCTGGTGGTGGAAGGGAAGGGAGGAAGGCATGTGGGGAGGATCCTGGGGGGCCCTGACCCAGAAAGGGTAAGGGAAAGTCTCCAGCTTCCCTGCTTACCCCTCATCCCAAAATTGAGAAAGCCTTGAAGGAGGGGTGGGGAGAATCTGCCCACACCTACTGCCGGCTGAGGCTTGCATGGGCTCCATCGTGGGTGACCACAGGGAGGAGCTGCCAGCCACTGAGAGCCGGCTCCAGGACAGATGCCCTCCATGGAGAGACCTTGGCAGCCCCAGCTCTCCCTGCGGGACATCCCAAGGAAAGATCCCCTTGCAGACTGGATCCCTAAGAGAGTGTGTATTAGTCCATTTCTGTTGCTTATAACAGAAGTACCTGAATCTGGGCAATGTGTAGAGAAACAATATTTATTGCTTATAGTATCAGAGGCTGGAAAGTCCAAAGTCCAGGGAATGCATCTGGTGATCTGATTCTACAGCAATGTAGGTGTCACGTGGCGAGAATGGCAGAGCAGAGAGAGCTCACTCCTCACCACCCTCCTTTTTAAAGCCCTCAGAACCACGCCCATGACCCCCATTAATCCATCAGTGGATTAATCCATTTATTAGAGAATGGTCCTCACAATCTAATCACCTCTTCAAGGCCCCACCTTTCAACTACCATAATAGGATTTCCCACCCTCTTAATACTGTCACAGTGGGGACCAAGCCTCAATGAGTTTGGAGGGACATCCAGTCCACAGCAGGGTGGGAAGAGAACTCGCTACAGCCAGCAGGACCGGGGCACAGGGGGCCTCCCTGGGGCTGCTCACCTTCCCACCCAGGCCTTCCATGTCATCGTCGCTGTGCTGCACCTGTTCTTGGGTGCTTACCTGCTCTCCAGAGTCAAGAGCCTTCACCTGGTGGTGCTAAAGTCCTGGTATCCATTTTGGGGTGCTGCCTCTGTGAGTAGGAGCCAAAACACAGGCTGGGTATGGGGTTGGCAGGGCGGGGCTGGGCGGTCCTGGCACTTGGGACCGATGCCAGGTGGGGCAGAGAGGGCCAAGAGAGCAAAGCACAAGCCAGCCCCGTCCTCCAGCCTCCCTATCTCTGCTTCGATTTTCTCCATCACACTGGAAATAGCTCCTTCCCTGGGGCCCCGTCAATCTGGAGTCCCAGGAGAGCACTCCCAGCTCTCTGGACTCTGCCATAATTGGACACGTGCCTCCCGCAGGGAGAAGGACAAGTCCTCAGGCTTCTGAGCAGCCAGGATGGGAGATGAGATGAGACCATTTCCCAGAGGATCCATGTCCTTCCAGGTCTCCAGGGTGCCCATCCCGTCACCAACTCCCTGGTGGTGTCCTGCTTAGGTGCTAAGTCCCAGCTCCATGGTGCCTTCTTGGACAGGTGTCCCGACCCCCCACTTTCAAATCAGTCCTCTGTCCCCACTGCCCCTAGCTTCAAGCTTTTACCACATGGTGACAGAACTTTCTACACCCTCAGTGCCTTTTTGTCCTGTGCTCTCAGGGACTGGCACAGCACATAGTAGGCGCTCAGTGAACATTCAAAAGAAGATTGCAGAGATACACCAGAGACCTTAGAACCAAGACCTAATATCCCCCCAGCTGCAAGATTCAGGAAAGGAGAAAAGGTCGTGGTGAAGGGACTCGTACAGCTGACCCAAGAGGGATGGTTTGGGTTTGTAAGGTGGGGGGAGCGGGAGGGGCTAGGAGGGCATCTAAGTGCAGGGCACAGCTTGATCCAAGGTGTGGAGACAGGACAAGTTGAGGAGGTTTGTGCACATGCAGGAGGGTGCAGGGTGGGGCAGGGCCTGGGATGGGCCTAGTGGCAGGCAGGATGAGCTCGCTTTGTCAGAGGAATGGTGTTCTCTGCCCTGCTGGCCACCAGGGGTTGGTTTTCATGGACAATAGAGGGGAGGAATATTTGTAAGTTTCAAGGAACCCCAACTTCTCTCTTTGACCTCCAAATTTGGCCTGCAGTTTGTCATTTCAGGGATCTTGGCAATAACAATGAAGACCTCTCCTAAAATGTGTCTGGTGAGTTGGCGCATTGAGATCATTCCCTCCCTTCACAAGCCTGGGGCCACTTTGTTAAGGGCGTCTGTGTGCAGTGGTGACCCAGGAGGAAGCTCTCAAGGATTTGCTAGGAGCAGGAAATGTGCCTTCAGGACAACAGAGGGCATCTGA
>NW_007770990.1:0-1414 GCF_000696425.1 Galeopterus variegatus | reverse complement strand
AAGCTCTCAAGGATTTGCTAGGAGCAGGAAATGTGCCTTCAGGACAACAGAGGGCATCTGAGCAGAAGGTTCCAGATGCAGACAGGCTGGCGGATTTGGCTGTGGAGGAAAGGGTACATCTGGCATATCTGATGTAGGGTGGTCAGAGTGGCTTTGAGGTGGTGACAGCCATGATGCTTCCTTCTTTATTGCAATGCTCTGTGGCTCTTGGGTTCCCCTTTGCCCCATAGAACATGAAAGCTGATTGGAACCTCCTCAGTGATCAGTAGTTCAGCTGCTGGTCTGTGGTTGAGAAGACTGAGGCCCAGAGACAGGCAGAGTCNATCAGTAGTTCAGCTGCTGGTCTGTGGTTGAGAAGACTGAGGCCCAGAGACAGGCAGAGTCGTTCCTGAGGCCACACAGCAAGCTACTGGCAGGCCTGGGAGGAGGACCTGGACCTGGGTCACTAGCCTTTGAACAAAAGCCGTTACCTTACTTCTTGCTTGCAGAAGGAGTTATGCCTGATGGCAAACCTCATCAGTTTCTTCTGTGTGCTGTCCGGCCTCTTTGTCATTGCCAAGGATCTCTTTCTGGAGAGCCCATTTGAGTCCTCAATCTGAAGAATGTACCCCAACACCACAGTGAGTGCCCAGGCCCAGAGGGTCCTCTGTCTCCTAGGATGGCGCTACCTTGGGCTTGGCCAAGAGGAAGTTTCCAGCTCTGGGGAAACTCATCCTGGAGCCTCGCCACAGGCAGCCGCATCCTCAGCTGGAAGGGGGAATGCCCGGGCTTCTCACTGGTCAGCATCAGGGATCTGGATGGGGCCTCAAGTCACTAAGTCCAATCCCACTTTTATAGATGGAGAAACTGAGGCCCAGAGACGGGGAGGGGCCCGTCTGAGGTTAAGCAGCAAGTTGGCTGCAAATCCATCCAAGACCACAACTTAAAACTGCTGGTTCCCCAGCCAAGGCTCTAAATAAGGAATCCCCTACAACCCCTGCGATCTGTGAGCCTCCCAGCAGCCTTGCAAAGCTGGCTAAGTCACTTTGTTACCCCATTTTATGGGAATGAACACGGAGGCCCAGAGAAGCTCAGCCAGTGGACCAAGGCCACACAGCAAGTCAGTGGTGCGGTGAGGACTTGATGCCAGGTCTATGACTCCAAGCCCAGTGCCCCTTCTGCTGCACCACAATGCTTTGGAAGCAGAAGGTTGATCAGCCATTCCAAGGCTGACTCCCTCTGGGCTAGGTCCCAAGGGTTCTGACCATGGTGGTTTGCTATTCCTCATCTCTCCCAACCACGCACATACACATGCATGCACATGCAAACATGCACACACACACATGCTTATACACACACATGCAGATACACATGTGCATGCATATACACATGCACACACATGCATATACACATGCACATGCATATACACATGCAC
>NW_007770989.1:0-5515 GCF_000696425.1 Galeopterus variegatus | reverse complement strand
TTGACTTTAGAATCCTCAGCATCTTTAGAGTTTTTCACTGATATATGAGAGTCAGCACCTGTTTTTAGCGCCTGGTTCTAGGTCCACCTCCTATTTTTCTTATTACTCCTGGTTCTCAGGCAAACTGTGAAGGATCTTTCAGGCATGCAGGTAGATGTCCACCTATGTAGTGAAAGATCTGTCCACACTGCTCAACACTTCAGCCTCACCAAACAGCTGCTTTTGTCTACTCCTTCGACCTGGGAGTATACATAGGGTCACGGCCTCAGGAGGACTAGTCTGAGCACAGGATGAAGCNTGCTCAATGGTGAGGGGTATATCCAGATAGAATGGGTTCTTCTAAAGTGTGACCTTGGCACAGTGGCTGGCTGGTCTTCACCATATCTAAGGGTAGTGCCACTCCTATGGTAAAAATGCCTACTTCCACAGTTTCCTGTCAAATATTTTTTATTTGCCTTGAAAGTATAATTTAGAATATATTTAACTCTCAGCTAGAGGAAAGAAAGATCATTGTTACGTCATGTTATTAAACAGCATTTTATAGTAACTTAGGTCAAAGTTCTAAATGGATATTATCAAATCAAATGGCTGATGCCTTCTGCAATTATTTTGTGAAGGATTTATTGACTTTAGCATGGATTACTGCATATAGGCCATGGCCAAACCGAACTCATCTTCATCCTAGATAAAAGTCACTTTCATTGTATGTAGGGAGATGCCCTGTATATTGATGCACCTTATTTTTTATGTGAATTTGGTCTGGTTTAGACCTTTTCTGTTTACACTGATGTCCCATACGTTGGGCTGTTTACTTCAAAATGAGCCTCTCCTATAGATGCATTTTCTTTGGAGAGGAGCTCTCCAGGGTTTGTTCTCAGCCTTCGTCACTTTCCATGATCCTCTTGAAATTTCCTAAAAAATTCTTCTCCAGCTCTTCTTTACTCTAATAATGTCAAACCAATGATAAAGAAATGCTTTGCGCTTGGAGAAAAAAAAAAAAGTCAATTCAAAGACAACCTTCTAGCTTCACAGAAAATTGCATATTGACCTTAGAGGTCATAAAGGCATTTGACTGAGGCAGGTTGCTATTTTCTTCTGAACAAGAATCTCAAATAAGACACGATCATTTGTATAATGCATACTTCATTTTACAGTGTTGAGAGTCAGGAGTGGGATGGGAGGTGAGGGGTTGAGGAATTTCTTCAGCAATCCACTTCCCCAAATAAAGTTACAATGAAATATACAACTAGGGACTTGTTAGGCAAACACAGGTTTTGAGACAACCCCTTAGATCAGACATCTGTCCTTTTCCATCGCATGGCCATCTCAATACTCACTTTGGAAATCGTTCCAATGATAAACCCATTCCTAGAAAGCCATGGAACTTTTATGAGTTGTATTAATTTACATTTTTAAACAAGTAAAGTCAAAAAGTAAATAAAGATATGAAGTACAGATAATAAACCTAAGTAACCTTAAGGTATGCAAGTCAAATTTTCCCTGANTGCTCAATGGTGAGGGGTATATCCAGATAGAATGGGTTCTTCTAAAGTGTGACCTTGGCACGGTGGCTGGCTGGTCTTCACCATATCTAAGAGTAGTGCCACTCCTGCATTTTCTATGGTAAAAATGCTTACTTCCACAGTTTCCTGTCAAATATTTTTTATTTGCCTTGAAAGTATAATTTAGAATATATTTAACTCTCAGCTAGAGGAAAGAAAGATCATTGTTACGTCATGTTATTAAACAGCATTTTTATAGTAACTTAGGTCAAAGTTCTAAATGGATATTATCAAATCAAATGGCTGATGTCTTCTGCAATTATTCTGTGAAGGATTTATTGACTTTAGCATGGCTTTCTGCATATAGGCCATGGCCCAACCAAACTCATCTTCATCCCAGATAAAAGTCATTTTCATTGTATGTAGGGAGATGCCCTATATATTGATACACCTTATTTTTTTATGTGAATTTGGCCTGGTTTAGACCTTTTCTGTTTACACTGATGTCCCATATGTTGGGCTGTTTACTTCAAAATGAGCCTCTCCTATAGATGTGTTTTCTTTGGAGAGGAACTCTCCAGGGTTTGTTCTCAGCCTTCATCACTTTCCATGATCCTCTTGAAATTTCCTAAAAAATTCTTCTCCAGCTCTTCTTTACTCTAATAATGTCAAACCAATAATAAAGAAATGCTTTGCGCTTGGAGAAAAAAAAAAGTCAATTCAAAGACAACCTTCTAGCTTCACAGAAAATTGCATATTAACCTCAGAGGTCATAAAGGCATTTGACTGAGGCAGGTTGCTATTTTCTTCTGAACAAGAATCTCAAATAAGACACGATCATTTGTATAATGCATACTTCATTTTACAGTGTTGAGAGTCAGGAGTGGGATGGGAGGTGAGGGGTTGAGGAATTTCTTCAGCAATCCACTTCCCCAAATAAAGTTACAATGAAATATACAACTAGGGACTTGTTAGGCAAACACAGGTTTTGAGACAACCCCTTAGATCAGACATCTGTCCTTTTCCATCGCATGGCCATCTCAATACTCACTTTGGAAATCGTTCCAATGATAAACCCATTCCTAGAAAGCCATGGAACTTTTATGAGTTGTATTAATTTACATTTTTAACCAAGTAAAGTCAAAAAGTAAATAAATATATGAAGTACAGATAATAAACCTAAGTAACCTTAAGGTATGCAAGTCAAATTTTCCCTGAGTTCACATGTAAACCATGGCAGTAATATAAATGTCATTAAAATGATAAGGATAATGCTCACACATCATACACATTTATTTGGGGTTATTTGCTTATGTTTATAGCTGGTATTTATCTAGTAAGATAGACTGTTAAATAGATCTGCTTACTCAGACATTCTAAATAGAGTGAAGACTCTCTACCCAGAGGAAATAGTCTTTCCTTTTACATCAGCTTAGACCAACTGCAATTTTTGGGTTGAGAGGACCAACACAGTTCTCAATTCCAGCATACCCAGATAAACTGTAAATGGTTCCCTGCTGGTCAACCAGTCATACTAAACTCAAATTTTTCCACTTTGCAGGACTTGATAGTTCCTCATACATTTTTTTAAGGCCACATTCTGTCCCACAGTTCTTGGGAATAAGATTCATAATAGCTACAATTTATTGAGTGCACCTTATTCTGTGCTAAGGGCTTTTCACATCTCACTCAATCCTCACAGTAACACTATGAACCAGGAACACAGACCATCTTCATTTAACAGATATAAAAACAGAAGATCAGGAAGTTTTGGTGGCTTGCCCAAAACCACACTGCTTAATATGTAGAGCTGAGATTCGAACCTAAACAGGGATGACACTAAAAATTATGCTTTAATTACTACATCAGGAATTTTCCCGGTAGACCAAAATCTCTGACCTTAGAATACGATTGTATGTCTCTCTTCTAGGACCCTTTTCTGGTAACATGTAGCAGTATTATTGCTGAGTCCTTGAATTCTGATCATGAAATTATTCAATAAGACCAAAAATCTGAGGCCCTTTCTATGAATTATCTAGACTCGCTTGTTGAAGCCACCATGGTTTATATATCACTGTCATGCTTCTCTTTTTATATCACTGGTCCCTTCTGTGGTTCAACAAAGAGTGGCACAAATCTATGAACACTTTCCTAAAACAGCATTGGTTATCAGAGCCCTCTGTGTATAATCTGAGTCTGATGCAATAGTGTTCATCTCTCCTTTGTAGCAGTTCCCAAACCCGTATACCTGAGCAACTTAGCAACAACTCAAATATTTAATAGAACTTATAAAACCAAGTCTGGGTATATGTGTAAATATGATACGCAATATCACCTGCTAATTGAATCTCATTTAATTGACCATAGCAGTGTCTCATGTAGTGAATTAATGGTGTTTGAATTTCTGTTAGCATATACTCTGATGGCAATACAATCTTATCTAACTTAAGCAAAATGATCTACAGATTCGATAAAATCCCCATCAAAATACCAACGAGATTCTTCACAGAAATAGAAAATAACAATCCTAACATTCGTATGGAACAGCAAAATACCCCAAATACACAAAGCAATACTGAGCAAAAAAAAAGACAGAAGCATTATACTATCTGGCTTCAAACTATACTACAAAGCTTCAGTAACCAAAACAGCATGGGACTAGCATTAAAACAGACACATAAACGAGTGGAACAGAATAGAGAAACTAGAAATCAACTTACATACTTACAGCCAATTGATCTTCAAAAAAGTCACCAAGAACATACACCAGAGAAAGGACAGCCTCTTCAGTAAGAGGTGCTGGAAAAACTGGATATCCATGTGTAGATGAATGAAACAAGACCCATACCTCTCACCATATACCAAAACCAACTCAAAATGGATTAAAGAGTTAAATACACATCCTGAAACAGTAAAACTCCTTAAAGAAAATAGAGGGGAAACAGTCCAGGAAGTAAGATTGGGTACAGACTTCAAGAATATGACCCCAAAAGCACAGGCAACAAAAGAAAAAATAAGCAAGTGGGATTATATCAAACTGAAAAGCTCCTGTGCAGCAAAGGAAACAATCAACAGAGTGAAAAGACAACCTAAAGAATGGGAGAAAATATTTGCAGTCTATACTTCTGATAAGGGATTAACATCTGGAATACACAAAGAACTCAAACAACTTCACAGAAAAAAAAAAAAAAAATCCAATTAAAAAATGGACAAAGGAGCTGAATAGACATTTTTCAAAGGAAGACATATGAATAACCAACAGGTACATGAAAAAATGCTCATTGTCACTAATCATCAGGGAAATGCAAATCAAAACCACTTTGAGATATCTCACTCCAGTTAACTGGGTATAATCAAAGACTGAGGATAACAAATACTGTTGAGGATGTGGAGAGAGGGGAACTCTCCTATGCTGTTGGTGGGACTGTAAATTAGTAGAGCCACTATGGAAAACAGCATGGAGCTTTCTCAAACAACTACAAATAGATCTACCATACAATCCAGCAATCCCACTTCTGGGCATATACCCAAAGGAATGGAAATCATCATGTTGAAGGGATACATGTATTCCCACATTCATCACAGCTCTATTTACTATAGTGAAGATATGGAACCAACCTAAATGTCCATTGATGGATGACTGGATAAGAAAAATGTGTTGCATATTCACAATGGAATACTACTCTGCCATAACAAAAAATGAAATTCTGCCATTTGCAGCAACATGCATGAGCTTGGAGAAAATCATGTTAAGTGAAATAAGCCAGGCACAGAAAGAGAAATACCACATGTCCTCACTCGTAGAGAACAGACCTGTAGTTACTAGAGGTGGGAAAGGGGGAAGGAGAGGGAAGTTAGGGAATAATTGGGTAAGGGACACAAAGAATAATTATGATTTGTTATAATGAACATGCTAATAACAGTGATTTGATCATCACATATTATACACAAGTACTGATAGTCAACTCTGTACCCCGTAAATATGTGCCTTCAAAAATAAATAAATAACAATA
>NW_007770988.1:3569-5515 GCF_000696425.1 Galeopterus variegatus | reverse complement strand
GGTCGGCTTGGGTGAAGAGAAAGCAGCTCTTTAAGAGTGGAGAAAAAAAAGAAGACGCTTCAAACAATAGGTTTTTTTAAATAAAATTTTATTTTATTGTAATGTGCTTCATTGCAGATATCTGTGGGGTACAGAGTTGAAGATCAATGCCTGTGTGCAATATGGGACATTCAAATCAGGATAATTAGTATACTCAGCATTTTACAATGTAATCATTTTTTATGTCCCTTTACCAATCCTCCCTTTTCCACCTCTAGTAACCTCAGTAGTTCTGTCTCTTTTCAAAATTTCAACATATTGCTGTGATTCTTATACCATTCTTTCCTCTTTTTTTTTTTGTTCATTTTTTTAACTCCAACTTACAAGTGAGGATAGGTGGTATTTCTCTTTCTGCACCTAGCTTATTTCACTTACCATGATTTTCTCTAAATTCATCCATGTTGCTGCAAATGGCAGAATATCATTCTTTTTTATGGCTGAGAAATACTCCATTGTGTATTAATAGCACATTTTCCTTACCTGGTTGTCCAATAATGGGCATTTAGGTTTGTTCCAACTCTTTGCTATTATAAATAGAACTACAATAAGTACAGGGGTGCAAGTATCCTTTAGACATGATGATTTCTGTTCCTTTGGGTATATATCCACCAGTGGGATTGCTAGATCATATGACAGTTTTAACTGTAGTTGTTTGAGGAAACTCCATATCATTTTCCACAATGGCTGCATCAATTTACAGTCCCAAGGACAGTGTAGGAGGGTTCCCCTTTCTTCACGTCCTTGTGAGCATTTTTTATTCTCTGTCTTTTGATAAAATCCAGTCTGACTGTGGTAAGATAATATCTCAATGTGGTTTTGATTTGCATTTCCCTGATGCTGAATGATTTTGATCATTTTTTCACGTGTCTGAAAGGGCGCATGGATGAAGGAGGCACACGAGACCCGGGCTGACAGTTCACCAGTGAAGTTCTGCTTTATTCAAGGACTGCGCATATATTTATAGGGAGCTGCATTCTGGGTTTGGATAGGGGGTGGACAGGGTGGTAGCTGATTGGATGGGGCTGGGCAAGAAGTGAGCCTTGACCTGTGACTGTTTGAGGTTTGGCGCTGGTGGGCTTTTACTGCAGAGAAGAACCCAGAAGGGAGCCATATTGCCAGGGAGTGCCTTCCCCCTCCCCCTCTGCTTGAGTGCCCACAGTATCCTTACANTGGACAGGGTGGTAGCTGATTGGATGGGGCTGGGCAAGAAGTGAGCCTTGACCTGTGACTGTTTGAGGTTTGGCGCTGGTGGGCTTTTACTGCAGAGAAGAACCCAGAAGGGAGCCATATTGCCAGGGAGTGCCTTCCCCCTCCCCCTCCGCTTGAGTGCCCACAGTATCCTTACAGTGTCCATTGGCCATTTATATATTTTCCTTTGAGAAATGCCTATTCAGCTTCTTTGCCCATTTTTTAATTGGGTTATTTGCTTCTTTACTGTTAAGTTGTGAGTTCCTTGTATAGTCTGGATATTAATTCATGTCAGATGCAAAGTTTACAAATATTTTCTCCCACTCTGTAAGTTATCTTTTCACTCTGTTGATTGTTTCCTTTGCTGTGCACAAGCTTCTTAGATTGATATAATCCCATTATTTTTCTTTTCTTGCCAGTGCTTGGATTAAAGACTTAAATATAAGACCTGAAACTATAAAAGTCCTAAAAGAAAATGTTGCTTTGCCCCCCCATGGATTTGTCACCCCACTTCCCTTGGGTGATGGAGCCACAAGGGATTACTCAAAGCCCATCTCTTCTGAGCAGTGAATAGCCCTGAAGTAGTTAACTTCCCCGGAATTCTCAAGCGAGAGGCATCCCTTCCTTGGGAAATTAACCCCAAACTGAGGTTCTCTTCCCACATTTCTTTTCCAGACCAGGAAGTTACAGGAAAAGAACAGAGGTGGGGTTATAGTTTA
>NW_007770988.1:0-2330 GCF_000696425.1 Galeopterus variegatus | reverse complement strand
GAACCCGTGGCCTTGGTGTTATCAGCACTGCACTCTACCGAGTGAGCCACAGGCCGGCCCGCCAGGGTCTTTTTAAGCAATGAGCTCTCATGGGTACCAATAGAGTGAGAACTCACCCATCAATCCCCCTTCCCCCAGGGAGAGCATTAATCCATTCATGATGGATCTGCTCCCATGACTCAATCAATTTCCAACACTGCCACATGGGAGATCAAACTTCCACATGAGTTTTGGAGGGGACAACACATTCAAACTCCATCAACAATCCATCTGGATTTTTGTCCTGATTTTCACTTTAATTTTGTGTAACTTTTCAAACTTTTAAAAATCAATAATGTGGGAGTTCTGGCAGAATAGACGGTCTCTAGTGTCACTCTCTCCCAAAAATCAACCAATTTACAACTATAAAAATGTAATGTCAGCCAAGCTGGGGCACTGGAGCTCAGGGGAAGAGGAGGAGAGACCTATGGAGTTCATGAAGGCAGGAGAAGCCATGAAGAGAGAAAAAAAAAAAAAACTGCTCTGATCATTTCGGGTCACAGCTGCTTTAATGCTGGAACTGCAGAGCACATGGAGCAGGAGCCATCAGAAGCTGAAGCTGTATCCTTCAGATGGAGCTAGTTGGAGGTGGCAGGGGAGAAGAGGGCCTTGGTGGCCTCCAGGGCAGCAAGACCACTAATAGGGTCCAACAGGAGTGAGGAGCCAGAACAACTGAAAAAAAGGAGCCATTAAGAGGCTGGTGAGTCATCGCAAGGGACTGATACAGGGTCCACCTGATGGGAAGTGTTTGGAGCATGGGCGGTGGGGGAGACAGGCCCACCGGAAGAACACAGGGACACAGCAAGGACAGCCGACCCACCTCCCAATAAGCGCAGGACCACTCAGAGGAGACTGGTCAGGAATGCAGAGCTGCATGGGGTGCAGTTTGATGAAAAAACTCTCCAGATCAGAGTTTCTACCCAACCCAGATCCACCAGGTCTCTGGAGACCCAGAAGTACCTATAAAAGGTCAACCATTAAACCCTGAGCTGCACAAAAAACATTCCCTAGGGAAACAGCAGCAAAGCAACAATTTAGCTCAATCACATATCTCAAGTACTGGTTCCCAGAGGAAGCTCCCCTGTTTCAGAAGTAAGCAAAGGACAACAAATTAATTCTGGCCTAGGCACACCACCAGTGCCTTGGGGCCTGCCTGGGAACTGGAGGCTTAGAGCTAGGGACCGGACCCCACTTCCATGTCCAGGCACACTGTGCCAGCACCTCGGGGCCTGACCAGGGACCCAAGGCATGGAGAAGGGGACTGGACCCCCCTCCCACAAACAGGCACATAGCACCAGTGCCTTAGGGCCCACCCAGGGACCCAAGGCATGAAGAAGGGGAGTGGGCTCCTCTCCTACAAACAGGCACACTGCACCAGTGCCTCAGGGCCCACCTGGTGATCCACGGCTTGGAGCTGAGGACCAGACATACCCAACAATCAGGCAAACCACCAGCTCCAAGGAACATTCCCAATACATCACCTTCATGTGGGTGGCCCACCACAACCACCACAGTAACCATGCCTGTCGTGAAAGTGGCTAGATGCCACAACCACCATGCAGATCGTCTGCCAACGACTGGAGTGCATTGACACAAGGAGAGTCACCAGAGAGATAAAGAAAAGAAGAGGATGTCTCTCTCCACAAAGCCCATTTCAGAGTGACAGAAGAAGCATTTGCTCTATGATAATATTGGGGGACCTGATCACACCTCTCAGCAAGGGACAGATCATCTAGGCAACAAATCGACAGAGTAACCATTATTCTTTCAGTAAGATAGAAGAAATCTACGGTAATTAGAAGGGGGAGGGGGAAGAGAGGAGGGATGGAGAGAGATTAGACAAGGGGCATAAAGAATAATTACAACTTGTAACAATATATGTACTAGTAATATTGATTTGATCAACATATCTCAATGTTGAACCTCAAAAATATGTATAATCAATCTTGGTTCAATAAATAAAATAAATACTAAATAAATAAATAAATAAAAGTTAAAAATAAATAAAAAATAAAGAGATAATAAAAATAAAAAAATCAATAATGTATACACCTAGAAGACATCATTTGTGTCTTATAAACTGCAGAAAAGTTTTATTGTCTACACATAAAACACTTTAAAATAACATTAAACACAATGCAAAAATATATTTTAATTAAATTATCCATATTTAGTTTTTTCCTTTAAAATATTCTCTACAATTCAATATCACAATATTCTTTAGTCTTTTAAAGTTACTATATTCCATATCTCCTGCATTATAATTATAAAGTGAAACTTACTATGTATTT
>NW_007770987.1:0-5515 GCF_000696425.1 Galeopterus variegatus | reverse complement strand
TGGGCCTACTTTGCAGTTTGTTTTCAGAGAGTTCTACTACAGGAGGATTGCCTGTGCCTTTGAGAGCATTCTCTGACCTTAGGAGCATGGTTTTCCAAGCACTGAGCTGGGTAGAGCTGCAGGAGTGTTAACACCCTAAAGAGGGAATGGAGTTGTGGGTTAATACCTCAGTTTCCTTGCCTCTTAGCAGAAACAATTCTGAGGTATGTTCCACAGTTTTTCAGATGGTTCACAGGCGGATTGAGTCCAGTTGCCCATACAGTAACCCCTCATTAATGCATCCTTTAACAACGATCCTTCCTTCCTGTCTCACTTTTCCACTCCTTCAGAGTGCCTCTTGGGGCACCTCCTAAAAACTATTTGCACCCAAATCCTCATCTCAGAGCCTGATTTTGGGGGGAACCCAAACTAAGACATGGACTCCTTTGAAAATGTGAGGAAAAATAAGGCTCCTCTCCCCATGAAAACACGCCATACTTTCATGAAACCTAGGTAGGATTGGGTAGAATTTTGATATGAGGTCCGGGATTCCAGAATCACTCTACCTTCCCTTTAACTTCTATCCCTCAAAGATTACAGAGGGAATCTTGAATGATATGTTGTTTTTCATACTTCCTTTTTTCCCACGTAATGCAGGACATTCTAAATAAAAAAACATTCCAATAATACAAATAGAAAAAAAAAAATCACAGAGGGAGTCATAAACAAGGAGCAGCAGCCTAATAGGAATGAGAGAATACTTCATTAAAAGCTTTAAAAGTACCTAAAACCCCTCTGTGCCCTATTTTAAAATATTCTTTCTGTGGCTAGCTCCATAATTATCCTGTCACATATTTGCCTTTCCCTGCATGATACTTTGTAACATATTTATCTATGTGCTTAGATGTTTACCATCCTCTACTAGACTGTACACTCCATGAAAAGAGGAACTAAGTCGGCTTTGGTCTTAGTTCCCAGTGTTTACGACAGTACTCTCACATGAAAGATACTCCATAGGCTGAGAAAAAGACTGAGATTTGGGGTTCTGGCCTCAAATAGCTACCAACACCTTGCTCACTAAAATCATGGGATCGTGACCTCTATCAGGCCATATGGAGAAAGTTAACAGGGAAATAAAACGACCAGACGTATAGAGCAGGCTTTGGATCAACTAATTCATCAAGCTATGTTTCTGGAAGTGGAAGAGTATTAATGTATGTATAGTGACCCTACCCACCAAAAACGTGGGCCAATTAGCAACTTGAATTTTCACCATTAGCAGCTCCTTTTCACTGGGGAAGAGGAATAAAGGGAGGAGAAAGGTTGCCAAACTCTCTCCCTGAAGTATATACTATTATACATATCATTTCAAGGGAGAGAAAAAAAATTGAAGTCTGTCCATGGTCCACGCAGCCTAACCATCCAGGTTAAGAATTTCTGGTTTATGTACACATCTTTTCAGTGGTACAAGCCTTGAGATTTTTTTTTTTTTTTGTCTTTTTCCATGTCCGGCAACGGATCGCAACCCTCAGTGTCGCCCCCGTACCGGACCGGGACCGGCAACGGGATCGCAACCCTCGGTGCTGCCCCCGCGCCTCGCTCAGCCAGTGAGCGGGAACCGGTCCGTATGTGGGATCCGAACCCTCGGCGGGAGTGCCGCCGCGCTTCCCAAGAGGCGCACTGTAGCAGTGCGCCACCGGGCCGGCCCCAAGCCTTGAGATTTTTGATCCTTACAATCAGATTTAGCTCCTCTCTGATATATTTGATCCCCACTCTCCTCCTCCCAGCAAAAAGAGAAAGGCAGTACAGGCAATAAAGGTGTCAGTAACAATGGCTGAAAACAATTTCTACAGCAAGGCCTGTGTTGTGCTTCTGGAACTCTGGCACCTTTGCTGTAACTTGAATATTCTACCCTCTCAATTTCCACCTCTTGAAATCATGTTAACTTTCCAAGGTCTGGCATAAATGCCACCTCCTCCAATAAAACTTTCTCCAATCCTACCAACCAGGTAGAAACCTTCTAGCAGCTTCTAGTTGACTGCTTCGGTTTCATGGTCGGTGGACCTCCTATAGCAGAGCTCAGCACAGGACTTCCAGGACTTAGCAGGGCCTTGGTGAAGGTCTCTTCCTTAATGACTGCTATTGGACTGAAAGGTGTTCAACTGAGAAGTTTCATACTTAGCCCTATCCATGTTGTTTTTTTCCCCCATTTTACCAAGCGCGTTTAGTCTTCGGCCCATTAACTCCTCCAGTGGCCGTACGTAGTCAAGCTGAGAAAACTGAAGTTCAGAGAGGGTACACAAAAATCAAGGCCCTTGAAACGACCTCAAACCACTTGGGCCGAATCTCACTTGTTTAACAGCCCAAGCAGAAGGCAATTGGGTTTTTTCCATTGACAAGGTCCCCAAGGCAGGTGCTCATTTGAGCTCCAGACCTAAAGCTGAAAACGGATAGAACTCCCAACCTGTACCACAGAAAAGAGAGCCGCGCGTGAAAGCGCCGCAACATGCTCCGCAGAGAGAACTTCCGCCCTGAAAAAAAGGCGTCACGGGTCAAGCTTCCACTTCTTCCGGTGGCCCAAGGCCTTTTATCCTAGTTGTCCACACCCCAAGGCTACCCCACTCAGCCCCTCCCTCGGGCTTCTCCACACCCTGCGGAGCCGTGTGCACGTCTCGAGGGTGTGACCATTACGCCGTGACGTCACTCCAAAGGAAGGGGTAAGGCGACCAGGGTACGAATGATCATGAAGAACTGGAGATCTACAGAGGAGGCGGGACTAACTTGTGACTGACGTCCACACACACCCATTGCCTTACTGATTCCTTCTCAAACAAACCAATAAATGCGACGACTGAGAACTGCAACGTCCGCACCCCCAGCCGCTAGAAGCGACTCCGCCCCCTCCACTTGGCTGCCCTTTGGTCGCCATGCTTAGTGTGGCTACCGCCTCTGCGCCCCTTTAGGCTCTTCTCTGGCTTTCCGATGCTCTCGCTGAACTCCTTCCTAAGCATTTCTTTAACCGTCAACTTCTACCTTTTCGAGCTTCTTGCTTGCTCGCTGCGTGTCTCGCCACACTTGATATGGCGGATGGAGGCGGGGCCGTGACCGGCGCGGTGACGTCAGCGCGCTGCGTGTCGGCAGGTGGAGGGAGAAGGGAAAGTTTGGCCCGTGCGTGGGGCTCGGGTGGAGGGCGGGACAGAGGGGCTGGGCCCAGGCGAAGCTTCTGTTGCTGCTGCTGCGGAGGCCGAGGCCGGGTCGTGGGCCGGTACGAGGAGTGCGACGCGGAGGAGCAGCAGGCGAGGTCCTCCGGGACTGGGAGCCCCACCGCTCTACCGTGCAGTGACCCCGCGCCCCGGCGCCGTCCGACCGGTGGCTGTTCCCTAGGCGGTTGGTGGGGGCGCGGCAGCGGCGGTTGGGGGTGGGGAGACGCGCGGCGAGGAGACGAGCGAGGTCAGCGAGTTTGAGGGAGGATCGAGAGCCGCTGCTGCCGTCATGTCCGAGGACTCTAGCGCCCTGCCCTGGTCCATCAACAGAGACGATTACGAGCTGCAGGAGGTGATCGGTAAGAGCTGGCGCCGCTGAGGGGGGAGGCGCCGCGCTAGGCGGCGGGTGACACGCGGGAACGTGGGGAGCCGCAGGAGCTCGGGGAGCGCAGCACTCACGGGCATTGATGGGGCGATCGTGGGGCCAGGAGTTTGTAGGGTCCGTGTGCGGAGCACCGGGTTCGTGGAGCGTGTGTGAGGCGGGGAGGGGGTTTTGAGGCGTGCGCCTGTGAGGCGGGGTGGGGTGGAGTTTGAGGGCTCATGAGACATTTGTGTACGTGTTGACAGATGTGTGAACGTGAACGACAGATGTGTCTTGTAGAGAAAAGTGCAGGTGTGGGGCAGGCCTTTTCGAGGCTGTGTGAGAAATGGGATATTGGAGTTGTGGGCACAGCCACCTACGAGGGTGCTTCAGAAAGTTCGTGGAAAAGTGGAATTGAAAGGTTCATGAGTCTTTCCGTGAACTTTTTGAAGACCCCTCGCATTTCTGGGATTGTGGGATAGTGTGCTTTGGTTCATTCCCGCATCTATGCGAGAACCCCGTGAGTGCCCACGAAGTGCCAGACATTGCTGGGATGGAGCTGGGATCCTCTCCAGATGAAGCTGCGGGTACCGCGCTGAGCAACGTAGACCCAACTTCTGACTCCTTAAGTAAGTAGACAAAAAGAATTCAAAAGAACAGGTTTTGGCAAGGGCTGGGAAGGAAATAAGTAAGATGTTCTGTTAGGGAATAACCTGGAGATCTAGTTAGCGTGATTTGAAGGAAAAATTTCTTTTTCTGAGGTGATGACGTTTAAGTTGAGCCATGAAGGATGCGAAGTGAGTCTTAAGAGACTAGGGAAGATTTTTCCCTACTGAAGGATGAGGAATTGCAAAGGTCCGGAGGAGGGAAAGAGCTTGATGTGTTTTAGGACCTGAAGGAAGGCTGGCAAGGATAGAGAGGTAAGGGAGGAGCCAGATCTTAGGGACCTTCCTGGCAATGGTAAAGATTTTGGAATTTTATTCTGTGTCACTGGAGGGGCTTCAAGCAGTGGTGTGTCATGATCCGATAGTTGTGACTGCTGTATGTGGGGTGGATTTGAAGGGGGTCTAGGAATATGACATGGATTTTAATTCTCAGAGAGGCATAGTGATTGGGGGAGGTCGAAGACCAGGAAGGAGGGAGTATTTGTCAGACAACAATAACCCAGTAAAGTTAGAAATCAAAAGGGGGCAGGTTTAACTAAACATACTCAACCTAGCCGTCCTGAGCAGATTCCTGTGTATAGGTGGAAGGAGAATTGTCTACTTTGTCAGCATCCTGTCCTAAAATTAGTTTTACAGCAAAGCTGAAGACTCCTTAGCTGCATTGGGGGTGTTAGTGTTTATTGCATTATGTCTGTGTTTTGAAGAAACTTTGTCCAAAAAAATTTTTTTTCACTTGCCTCTTTTTTTTCTTTAAAAAAACAATCTGAGCTAAGTTTTATCTCAAAGACATCACATTGTTTTCCTTAAGCCACTTCATGAGCCTCACATTTCTGACCCCTCGCATTTCTGGGACTGTGGGATAGTGTGCTTTGGTTCATTGCCTCATCTGTGTCAGAACCCCGTGAGTGCCCACGAAGTGCCAGACATTGCTGGGATGGAGCATTGCTAGATGGACCTTGCAGCATGCTGGGTTTTTGACATGTTGGTTCTAAAGACAGCTGGCTCTAGGTCTCTGTCTTGATGGCTTTTGGGTCCCTCAGAGTTTCATATTGAAGGAAGGGATTAAATGGGAAATTCCAAAATGATGTCAGAAAAGTCGGGCCGGCCCGGTGGCGCACTGGATAGTGCGCCGCTTGGGAAGCGCGGCAGCGCTCCCGTCCGAGGGTTCGGATCCCACGTACAGCCCGGCTCCCGCTCACTGGCTGAGCGAGGCGCGGGAGCAATGCCGAGGCTTGCGATCCCGTCGCCGGTCCCCGGTCCGGTACGGGGGCAACACTGAGGGTTGCGATCCGTTGCCGGACACGGAA
>NW_007770986.1:4557-5516 GCF_000696425.1 Galeopterus variegatus | reverse complement strand
CACACACACACACACACAGAGTCTATTCTACTGTGGGATAATTATAACTCTGACAAAATTATTTATTATGCTTTTACAGCATTAATATTCATGAGATTTTCTTCTTTGATGCCAGCTATATTTTGGAATTACAAAGAATAAGTTGAAAAACTTTCCACACTATGCTTCCTTAGATAAGAATCAGGTATTATGTTTATATCTTTTATCCATTTTGAGTTGATTTTTGGTGCACGGTGTAAAGATAAGGGTTCAATTTTATTATTTTGTATGTGAAAATCCAGTTTTCTCATCACCCTTTATTGAAGACACTATCCTTTCCTGATTGTGTCCTCTTGGTATCTTTGCTGAAAATTAGTTGACTGTATATGTTCATAATTATTTCTGTGCTCTGGGCTCTCCATTCTGTTTCATTGTACTATCTTTATATTTATCATAGCACCATCTCTTTTGATTACTATAGCATTGTNAAACAGTAGGGAGGTTCCTAAATAAATTAAAAATAGAACTACCATGTGACCCAGCATCTGTATTTGGCGCACATGCCTAAAGGAAATGAAATCACCACCTCATAAAGATATTTACACTCCCATGTTCATTGAAGCATTATTAATAATATCCAATAGGTTGTTTAGGAAACAGCCTAAATTTCTCTCAGGAAATGAATGGATAAAGAGCTTGATATATATATATGAATATATGTATACACACACACACACACTCTCTCTCTCTCTCTCTCTCTCTCATATAATGGACATTATTCAGCCTTAAAAAAGGAGACTCTGCCATCTGCCACAACATGGATGAAAATGGATGACATTATGGTGTTAGTGAAATAAGCCAGAGCAAAAGAAAAAAAAAATCGTATAATCTCTTTCATATACATAATTCTAAACTAGAGAAAAAAAAACCTAATATACAGAGATAGAGAATAAAACAGTGGTTAGCTCTGGAGAGTACAA
>NW_007770986.1:2123-3240 GCF_000696425.1 Galeopterus variegatus | reverse complement strand
CTCTCTCTCTCTCTCTCTCTCTCTCTCTCATATAATGGATATTATTCAGTCTTAAAAAAGGAGACTCTGTCATCTGCCACAACATGAATGAAAGTGGATGACATTATGGTGTTAGTGAAATAAGCCAAAGCAAAAGGAAAAAAAA
Organism: Galeopterus variegatus; assembly: GCF_000696425.1. Taxonomy (NCBI): domain Eukaryota; kingdom Metazoa; phylum Chordata; class Mammalia; order Dermoptera; family Cynocephalidae; genus Galeopterus; species Galeopterus variegatus. The sequence continues at coordinate 3,095 of NW_007770986.1, read as the reverse complement.
TCGTATATCTTTCATATACATAATTCTAAACTAAAGAAAAAAAACCTAATATACAGAGATAGAGAATAAAACAGTGGTTAGCTCTGGAGAGTACAAACATTAATAAAACAGATGTATTTCACAGGACCTAACTTTTTAAAATGTTAAGCTTGCAAAAGACAGGAAACTTTCCCCAAGCTAAAGTCTCTGTTTGTAGATAAAGTATTGTAACACAGCAACATTGCTACCTCAAAAGGCAGATGTCCTTGATACAGGTTAACCTACTGATTGATATGTTGAGAAAGTAGCTTGATTGTTGTGTAAATATACTGAGGAAATTTCTGTAGGAAAAGAAAGTGTTTGCTAAGAACGAGCTTTTGTTGTTGGATCAAATTAACCTTTTACAAATTGCATTATGGAACATCACTTTGTTTATTTCACTGATGTTACTAGTTTCCCTTATTAAAACTATACTTAGCCATAACTCTGCCCATGTCCTTGTGTTCTTTGTAATGATTAAATCAACTGAATTTTCTTGTGAAACTTCCTTGTCTTCACAATAAAAGGGAGAATCTAACTTTGAATTGGTGCTGTCACATTCAGCTTTCTCTTCCTAATTGGGAAATTACTGAAGAGCAGTCATTCTGGGCTTCTCAATGCATTCATAGTGCTTCGAGTAATCGAGTAGTTCTTTTTTATGTCTCCATCACCCAGAGGGAGAGAGGTGACAATTAGAAGGGTTAGGATGAGTGTGGGGTAGGGATGGAGATGGGAAGATGTAGGCCTGAGAATACAAAGTGGCAGGTATGTAGGATGCACAACATGAGGACTAAAGTTAATGAAATTAGGGGCCGGCCCGGTGGCGCACTGGATAGTGTGCCGCTTGGGAAGCGCGGCGGGCGCTCCCGCCCGAGGGTTCGGATCCCACATACAGACCGGTTCCCACTCACTGGCTGAGCGAGGCGCGGGAGCAACGCCGAGGTTTGCAATCCC
>NW_007770986.1:0-1123 GCF_000696425.1 Galeopterus variegatus | reverse complement strand
GGGTTGCGATCCGTTGCCGGACACGGAAAAAAGACAAAAGACAAAAAATAAATAAATAAAAAATAAAAAAAAATAAAGTTAATGAAATTGTACTATATTTGGGATTCCTGCTAAATTAGTGGATTTTAGCTGTTNAGGTATGTAGGATGCACAACATGAGGACTAAAGTTAATGAAATTGTACTATATTTGGGATTCCTGCTAAATTAGTGGATTTTAGCTGTTCTTGCCACAAAATAAAGGGGGGTAACTATGTGAGATAATGGATATGTTAATTTGTTTAACTATGTGAGAGTTTTACTCTCTCTATATATCCCATAACATCATGTTGTATACCTTAAATATAGTCACTAAAGTGTATTTTTAAAAAGAATAGATCTGTAATACTCTAAAGTACTAAACCAGCTAATTAGCTTTTTAATTCTTATCTAGTATGACACAATTTCTGAATCTCTTTGTATTCTGTAAACCATCATGTAAATAATCTAGGTTGGTATTTAATTTTAACATATATATATAGAGAGAGAGAGAGAGAGAGAGAGAGTGTCTTTGGAAAACTTGAAACGTGTAACAATCCATAATACTAATTATGCTTGAGAAATATTTCATAACATGTCACTCATTTTGGAGTGTCAAAATGAACTCCAGCATAATTAAAAAGTCTTGCTCTATCTAAACCACTTAAATGTGTCTAGCTTGGCACTTTACAAATTTTATTTTTATTTTATTTTTTTTCCTTTTTTTTTTGTCTTTTTTTTTTTTTTTCGTGTCCGGCAACGGATCGCAACCCTCAGTGTCGCGCCCGTACCGGACCGGGACCGGCAATGGGATCGCAACCCTCGGTGTTGCGCCTGCACCTCGCTCAGCCAGTGAGTGGGAACAGGTCTGTATGTGGGATCCGAACCCTCGGAGGGAGTGCCACCGCACTCCCAAGCGGCGCACTGTAGCAGTGCACCACAGGGCCGGCCCCACAAATTTTATTTTTTAGATAATATCTACAACTAGTATTAGTTATTTTGTGAAATGTTTCTCCCAAAATACAGTGCTAAGCTAACATGCTATGCATTATTAATTGACACTGGTCTTGTAGTAAACTAAAACCTATGAAGATTGTTTACAATAAT
>NW_007770985.1:3543-5517 GCF_000696425.1 Galeopterus variegatus | reverse complement strand
GAGGGTTGCGATCCGTTGCCGGTCATGAAAAAAGACAAAAAGGAAAAAAAAAAAAATACAATAGATTTCCTATATCCTATCCACCCAGAATGTCTTTATGTAAATTGATCTTTATTATGTCTTCCTTATAAAAAGGCCTCAAAAATTTTGGGGGAGGTAGGGGGATGTAGTATCCATCTAGATACCTTAGAGTGTGATATTCCTTTTAAAAATATACTAAATACATTTTGAATAAAAAGCTTAAGTAAAGAATAATAATAAGTTTATTGTTTCTGTTTTGGCAAAAAGACAATACTTAGAAGTTTATATAACAATTTAAAAAGTTTTTTGAGTTAATTCATCTAGGAATATGAGTAAATGCTACACTGTTAGAATCTTTTGGTGTTTTAGATGACCTGAAAACAAAATGCTATTTGACTTATTAGATTCAACATAATTGAATTATTAAGGAAAACTTGTAGTTAAAAATATTTTAGATTTTGAGGTAGTATACATTTAAAAAATCAGGAGTTATTTGAAGGCTTGTGTTTGATTTTATGTTATGAACCTGAGAACCCTGATTCCTTTATTTTGATGATCTAAGCTCTTATGAACATCTAAGGTAAAATTATTGAAGCCTTTTCACAAAAATAATTTGTTAGAAAATAATAATTCATGTGGAGGAAAATTGAATATAGGTAAGAATTAGTATTAGCTATGAAAAATAATGATTCCAAAAAACTAGGCAAAGATTCTTTAGGCACTAAATTCTTTAAAGAAGTTATTGTTGATTGGTGAAATAATTTTTCTTTTTAGAGATAAGTAATTGGTTGAAGATAGAGGTAAAGGAGGACCTAGAACTTCTGAGTCCTCATAAGTGATTTGAGATAGAGTTTGAGTTTTCTTTTGGGGAGAAATTTGAAGGCCCAAATTTGTCAACATAATTTTAATGATTGATTTTTGTTGTTGTTGTAAAATGAGGATTATTTTGGTCAAAAATTTCTTTAATACATATTCTTTTTTATCTTATATGTAGGAATTCACAAATATACATGCTAACCTATATATATGTTGTAGCTTACGAATATTTTGAGCATAGAATACCATTTTATTGGCTTTAGTCAGCTGATATTTAGCCACTAGACATTTATTTAGTCATTTTGTGTGTGTGTGCACACACACGTGCTGTTGGGGAGGCAGTCTAGGTAATGTGGCATGCTCTTGATGTCTCTAGAATAATAGAAAGGCATACTCTAAGATACAGATACAGAGAAAATTAAATCTTGGTAAGACTTAATTTGTACACTTAAATATAGCATGCTTTAAGATTTCCTTTTGTGGTCAGCTGATGAGTGAGTAGTGAGGTTAGGCAGAAGTATAACGACCTATGTTGGACTGCTGAGGGCACTTTAGAATTGAGGGCTGTAGTGGTTGGGTAAGTTCTGTCAGAGCTGGGGGCTTTTCTGAATTGAGATTTAGAACTCTGATAAATTACTAAATGCCTTGGGATTTTGTGAGAAATGGAGAATAAGTAGGTTTTTTTTTTTAATCCTTTTATTTTTTTGGTGGCCAGCCAGGTACAGTGATTAAATCCTGGACCTTGATGTTTTCAGAACCACACTCTAACCAAGTGAGCTAACTGGCCAGCCAATACTGATTTTTAAGTCTGGTGTTAAAGTGGTTTGTGCCCCAGATAATTTACATCTAATGTAAAGTGAAACTGTCTCCATTTAAAAAATTCAGGAAACACAGATGTAAGGAAAAATGCCCCTACCCATCTCCCTTTTAAAAAATAAACAGAGGGGCCTTCTTTATCATAAAGGATTTATTGGAGGATTCATTTAAGCAGTGATCCCATCTGGTTACATTTTAAGTGATTAATTTTGGGGAATATTGATATACAGAGACATTTAGGTTCATATTTTATTGTCTAGGCAGGCCAATCCTTAAAAATCTCAGTATTTTGTCTTTATATACCCATGTGTTTCATGTCCT
>NW_007770985.1:2330-3413 GCF_000696425.1 Galeopterus variegatus | reverse complement strand
GCAGGCCAATCCTTAAAAATCTCAGTATTTTGTCTTTATATACCCATGTGTTTCATGTCCTGTCTCCTTTTTTTTTCTCTCCTTTTTATTTATGTTTTATTTTTCATGCTTTTTATTGCTTTTAATTTCTTTTTTAAAAAATTAAAAAAAAATTATCATTATACAGTGTAGTTGATTTTCATGACCCTTTACCAATTCTTCCTTTCTTTTTTTTTGTTTATTTTTATTAGCTCCCACATATAAGTGAGAACATGCAGTATTTTCTCTTTTTGTGCCTGGCTTATTTCATTTAACATGATTTTCTCTAAATTCATCCATGTTGCTGTGAATGGTAGTATTTCATTCTGTTTTATAGCAGAGTAGTATTCCATTGTGTAGATAAACCACATTTTCCTTATCTACTCGTCCTATGATAGGCATTTAGACTGATTCCAACTCTTGGCTATTGTATATAGAACTGCAATAAACATGGGATAAAGAAAAATGATAATGGTGCAATGATGACAAAAATCTATGACTGTAAGGTAATTGGATCAATTGAAGAACAAGTTTTTGTTTGTTTTTCTTAAACATATCTTTCATTAGCAACAAAATAAAAGCCAAATAAGCATTGTCTTCTTCACAGCAGACAAAAAGCTTATTGTACTTTTTTCCAGTGATGTTGCTATTCAGAAAACTTTTAGATTTCTTTTGTGGAATGATTTTAGGGTCTGCATCTTATTCTTTTGAATAATTTAAGCGGTGTAAAATTTCAGACAATTCATTTGGCGCCAAGACTTGTGAATAAAGACTGATCAAGCTGAGTTAATGCTGTGTTGGGTCTAAAGCCAAAATATATTTATGAAGTAATAAAATTGATTTTTTTATGTGGCTTTAAGTGGATTTTGAGAGTGATTCTAGAGAATTCCAGAAATGCATTGTCCAATGGCAATATTGTTAGAATACATGTATTTTATAAATTTTATTACTTCATAGTCACACTCATATGCTTGGAGAATCAAGTACAGTGTATACAAACATTCTGAAAATGAAATGTTCTCTAAGAGGTAGTACATTAGGACAAGATAGTTTCCTTTTTTTTTT
>NW_007770985.1:0-2057 GCF_000696425.1 Galeopterus variegatus | reverse complement strand
TTTTTTTTTTCTTTCGGTGGCTGGCCATTATAAGGGATTGGAACCCTTGACCTTGGTGTTATCAGCACCATGCTCTTCTAAGTAAGCTAATCTGCCAGCCCCCTAACAAGGTAGTTTTTTGCTGTTATTTTCTTGGAAGGGTAGGAAGGTCTGGAGTTTTTGTTTTTGTTTTTGTTTTTTGACAGTTCTAAGATGCACATTAGTTTGAGTTTTTGTTTATATCCTTTAGTCATCTTGGCTATGACCTTTACTGTCCAGGGGCATTGTGATATATATTTATAATTTAACATGAAGAGTGCTGGAATAACCAAAAATGTTAGAAGAGTTTTATTAAAAATTTGTGCAAACCACATCAATAGAAGACAATCATATATATTTACTATTTTTAAATGCCCTTTCCCTTGTTTCTTTAATTTTTGAAAATAATTGTTGAGAGTTTAAAATATATCTTAGTTTACATTGACAGTCCTTTTATTATATAGCAATTTAGTTTTTGTTTTTGAACTTTCTGATTATACTAAGAAGTACTGTAACTTTTCCTTCAGTCCTCATGTTTTAATGACCTTTTTAGTATCTTCCTAGTAACTTAACATTTCTCTTCCTCCACCCAAAAAGGAGAATTGTAAAATGATTGTTTTGAGAAATTAGCCAAGTTTTCATTTGTTAGTTTAAAATGTGTAATAAAAAATGTTGAAGAAATTATTAAATGATATTGCTGTTCAGGTACTTTTTTTCCTCTTATTGTTTGAATGGATTTGTCATTGTTTGAATTTTATTTTGTCAGTCAGTAACAATAGTTAATGTCTGTGACCACTGTTACTTATGGACTCTGTTAATTTTATGGTCCATGTTAAGTGTAAGCCATTTCATTGGGATTTTAATTTATGGAGTTGATGAAAGAATAAGTTCAGTTTATAATCTGTTATTAAAGCTTTTCTTGAAATAATGAAATGACTCTTAGCTAGATAGTATATTTTATTGTTATATTACCAATTTAGAGTTAAAAAATGCTGTCTTTACTCTTAAAAATGTAATATTACTAACATTTTAAAGATTAAAATAATTCAAGCAGTATTGCATTTTTTGTTTATCTAAACAAATGTTGATGTGTTTGCATATTAAATATAATTGTGTTCTAGGTTAACTTCTCAGCCTGGTGCAACATTACAAAACGGACATAGTAGCTTATGTGAGTATTCTGTTATAAAATTGGTTAGTATTGAAATTCTCATAATGGTGTTACAGTAATTAAAGTTGGGAAAAATAGAGTGATTTAATAGTATGCTCAGCATACAGTTGGAAATGGCTAGATTTCAGTTATAGTAAAAATGTACCTAATTGTTAAACTTAGAAAAATCAGTATAACTGAAATAATTTAAAGTATTAAAACAGATTGTAAAGTGGTTATAGAAATTATAGAATATTGAATATTAAAGCCATTTAAGAGATTATATTCAACTTTTTGAAGTCTTTTAAAAGTATGTTTTTGATTTTTTTTCTTTTCTTTTTTTTGTACTCTGTACTTTGAAATGGAAATATTTCTCTTCTTGTAGCCCTTCGAAGCCATCCCCTTCGAGGGGAAAAGAAGGGAGATGGAGACCTTTCTTGTATAAATGGTGACATAGAAGTCAGAAAAAGTTGTCGTTCCAGGAAAAACAGATTTGAAAGCGTGAACCAGAGTTTGTTATTTGATCAACTAGTAAATAGGTATGAATGCTTATGCAGTAAGCAGTTTCATTTGTTAGATTTTTAAGCCGGTTATATTTTTAAAATAACTTAAGCACTGACTTAGCAATAAATACAGTTCTTTTAAGTCTTAATTTGAATTAACAGTGGTTAGCAGTGATTGACAGTTTTTACGTCATTTTAGTAGATTTAATATAATTTGTGTAGTAACTAATTTTCTCCTTTTCTTTAAGCTCTTGTGCATAGTGAGATAATATAAAAAATAATTTTAGTCTCTTTGCTACTATGGTCCTTTGATATTTGCTCATTTAACATTTATGGTTTTGACAATATTCTTTCCTTTTTTTTGGGGGGGGGGGGGCGGCTGGCCC
>NW_007770984.1:3580-5517 GCF_000696425.1 Galeopterus variegatus | reverse complement strand
TCTGCAGCAACTCCAGGATGAAGTGCCACAGCTGGATCTGCCGGGAGCCTGGGGATGACTCAGCTTTGTAGGCCCAGTCAGGGAAGGCCAGGCCTGGTGTGGGGAGGGGAGTGTGAGGGCTACCCCACTGCTCTGGAGGCCCTCCCCGAGGCCCCACAGGAGCATGGGGAGACCTGGTAAAGATGCTCACCTGAGATCCAGTAGTTGCCAGGGGTGGCTGGGACATCCGCAGCCAAGCAGCTGCAGTGCATGGTCCACTCTGGGGGAGAGAGGGCTGTGTCTGGGCCTTGGGGGAGAGGAAGGGAAAGGAGGAGTCAGGAAAAGGGCCATGAAAGAGGAGGGCAGGAGGGCAGGAAGAAAGGCAGGACTGGAGAAGGCCAGGAAGGAAAGAGATGAGAGGGAAGGGACAAGCCAGTCAAGGGGAGAAAAGGGAACCTGAGGCAGGAAGCTCCCCCATACCCAGGGCAGGGCCCAGTCTCCTCTGCCTAGAGGCTCATTCGGGACTGGGGCTTGAGGGTGAGCCACTCATATAGATGGAGAGGAATGCAAAGGGTCCTATATCCTGGCCCTGCTGGGGGATTTAGATAGAGAATGAAATCTCTCCTTAGGGCTTAACAGGATTGGAGTTTTTCCCAAGAGAAGACAAGGAAAAATGTAATTAAATGTTGGCTCTCTTTAAATCTTGAGTGGGGGAAGGTGATATATACATGTATGCATACCTTTGTGGTACTTAGAACAATTTTACATCTGACAGGAGCAGTGATGTTTGAGTGTTTTCTTCACCAGAGAGTGCCAAGTCCCTGGCACATAGCAGGTGTTCAATAAATGACTGCTGATAGACCAAATGAATGGCAGTGATCAACAGTGCCATTCTTTGTTACATCTGTCCTCCTCAGAGGGTCAGGAACTTAGCTGTTTTGCTCGGGGCTAGCTCCCATATCCCATTCTACCACAGGGCATTGTACTCACAGGTGCTCTGTAAATATTTGTTGAATTAATGAACCATGGGCAAGGGAGAGGGTTTTCCACTGGGGAAGGTGGGGGTATGGGGTTGCAGAATGAGCCCCACTGAGATCAACTTGCCCAATGCAGGCAAAGGGAGGAGAGAAAGTGTCTAAGCCCCAAAGCCTTCTGGCTGGAACAGAGGATGGTGCAAAAGGCCAGTTTCCACTATCTCTAATGGAAGATGAAACGGTGTGCAAGAGGACTAAGGAGGGATAGGAGACACGGTGCTGGGGACACAGAACGTGGGGCCTGCTTCTGGGGGAGGGGGGCGGGGAGTTGCTGGGGTCCAGGGGAGACTCCTAGGTGTTTAACACAGTGTGTAAACAGGGTTATGCGAGCTGGGTTCTGGGTTTCTGTTTCTGATGAAGTTAGTCCGAGGGAAGCTTGATTCTCAACTGGAACTTAGCAGGCTGTCAGGGCTGGAGGGCACATGTGGGGTTTATTTGGAATTGCCTCCTCAATTTCTAGAGGGGGTTCAGAGAGGGAAAGGGACTTCACTAAAGACACATGGTGAATTAGCCGCCAACCCCCCGGCTCCTAATCCATAGCACTTTCTCATAGACTGAGTTGCCTTAAGACAATTAAAAAGAATCATCTGTGGGGCAGGGCTTCTCACTCCAATGTGTATGAGAACCATCTGAAGTTCTCTTTAAAATGCAGAGTTTGATTCAGTAGGACTTGGTGGTCTGTACTTATAAGCTCCTAGGGGATGCTGAGGCTGTTGGGCTGTGGGGCCAGGGTTTGAGTAGCAAGAATCCATGGGATACAACAAAAAGAGGCTATGAGTGTTAGAAAGTCAAGGAATCACAGACACCTCAGCTTGTAAGACCCTCCTCGCTCCCCCCACTCCCAGCACCAAGATGTCATCTGGCCATCTGCTCTTCCTTTCTCAGGGAATGCTCAGTGCCAGGGAGTTCAACTGACAAATCGAC
>NW_007770984.1:2046-3252 GCF_000696425.1 Galeopterus variegatus | reverse complement strand
TAGGACTTGGTGGTCTGCACTTATAAGCTCCTAGGGGATGCTGAGGCTGTTGGGCTGTGGGGCCAGGGTTTGAGTAGCAAGAATCCATGGGATACAACAAAAAGAGGCTATGAGTGTTAGAAAGTCAAGGAATCACAGACACCTCAGCTTGTAAGACCCTCCTGGCTCCCCCCACGCCCAGCACCAAGATGTCATCTGGCCATCTGCTCTTCCTTTCTCAGGGAATGCTCAGTGCCAGGGAGTTCAACTGACAAATCGACAGACCACAGGGGACAGGAGCTTCTGGGGGCTCCCAGTCTGGACTGAGCTGAGAATATCTCTGGAAATTAAGGTAAACAGGACAGTGAGTAAATCCATGCCCACTTGATGTCCAGATGAATAGGTTATCCCACCCATTCCTCTGTCTCTAAACTGACAGCTGACATTCTGGAATCCTCTTCTCTCCTTTCCTCCCCTGAAGCAGATGCCTGCATTTCTCTCCCACCCTCCTTTCCTGCCCTGTCCACTGGGAAGTTCCTCCTTTGTCTAATCTCAAGCAGATTGGATCTCTCCTACCTCAGTTTAGGAAAATGGGCTGGGGAATGGCGGGTGAGGTGTGCAGAGGTAAGAGATTCCAAGGGAAGACTGTTCCCTGGAGGAAGCTGATAGAATCCCTATGGCTTGTCCTGGTGCCTGCCGAATCCAATGGTGTTTCCTGGTCTTAAGGATCTGAGACCTCAGAGCAGATTTAGGATCTGGCAAGAAGAGAATGATAAAACCCTTCACTTATCAGACACACAGTGTGCCTTGTGCCGAGCTAAGGGATTGAAATTGACATACACTGAAACCTCACAGGGGTAGCAGAGGAGGTGGAGGAGGAGTTGTGCAACTTCCCTAAGGTTGTACAGCTCTTAAGGGAAAGAATGGAAAGCAAGGCCTTGAATCAAGATTTATAAAATTCAGCCACCTAGGTAGTTTCCCAACATTCTCTCCCCTACCTGCAAAGAGAAGAAAACCCCAAAATACAAAACCCAAGTGGTATCAATAGGTGAGGTCAAGTTTCCAGAATGCCAGCAGCCTCCTCCCCAGCCTCTCTGAGTCTGTGACAGTCCCTCGTGGATCCTCCATTCTCTGAGGAGCTTGCCCGTTCTGGGTGTGGAAACCCTCGCTGCTGACAAGTCCTGCCAAATGTCTCCTCTCAAGTTCTTCCTTTTCTGCCTGAGCCCC
>NW_007770984.1:0-1089 GCF_000696425.1 Galeopterus variegatus | reverse complement strand
ACACAAAGCTTGGGGAAGCTCTAACCATGGCTCTGCAGAGCTCCTACAGCCCCTGTAGCCCCCACTGCAGGACCAGGGCAGTGGCCCTAGAGGAGGATGAGTATGGAGAACCATAAATAAAAAGAATCATAACCCAATCTTGAATGATGAGCAGCTTCCCTTAAGCACTTGGTATTCCTTGAAGGGTTATAGCAGCAATCCATTATTATTGTCATCATCGCCACCATTCTGATTACTAATAATATGATCAATCCCCCTGGCAATATAAGTGTTTATTACAACTCATGTAGGTTCTAGGTCATTATTTAATAAAAGCAATATAGATAACAATGATAACAATAGGAATAAGCCTTAAGCGAGGGCTTGGATCCAAAGGAAATGTCTGAAGCAAATTTTACCTTCTGCAGATTTTAGTTAATAAGAATTAGTCCCTGTCACACACCCAGCACTGGGCTTGACATTTTTTTCCATATGTTACTTCACTGACTCTTCTTCACAAGAACCCTTCGAGGTAGGTCTTATCTCCATTTTGCAAGCCGAGGAAATTGAGGCTCAAAAAGATTATGAAACTTGCGTAAGATCCTGGCCAAGTGGTGGAGCTGGATGGGAACAGGTCTGTCTGACTGCAGGTTGTGAGCTGTAATCAGTCAATCAGGGCAGAAAAGTTTAGGACGAAACTTCGGAGCAGAGGCAAGGCTGGCAGGAGGTGCTGGGCCCTGAAGGCAGCACTGCAGTCTAAACCTGTGATGGGGACTCTTTGCCAGAAAAACTATCAGTGGAGGCCCCAGGAAGACAGAGGACAGCCAGCCAGACGGGCCGAGAGCAATACAGAAAGGGTGAGAAAGACAGGACATATACAATATGGGAAAAAAGTCAGAGAGTTCAAGACCAATGTTGAAAATATGCAAAGTCACTTTGTTGTTGGGGCCTTCTAAGTGGCTGAAGGGGATTGACTGCATAATCTGATTGGACGAAACCAAGGTTTTCAGTGACTGCTTGATGGATTCAGTGGGGAAATAGGACTGTTTATAAACTAGCAGGCAGCAGGAAGATACAGACCATGAGAGTCAGAGAGAGAGAGAGAGAGAG
>NW_007770983.1:1041-5517 GCF_000696425.1 Galeopterus variegatus | reverse complement strand
TTTTTTTTTTTTTTTTTTTTTTTTTTTTTTGCAGCTGGTTGGTATGGAGACCTGAACCCTTGGCCTTAGTGTTATAACACCACTCTCTAACCAGCTGAGCTAACCGGCCAGCCCTGCTCACTTGTTTGTTTAACAGGCACAATTGCTGTTCATGCCACTAACTCCCATGTACGAAAAAGGAAAGGAGGGGAGGGGAGTGAAGGGAGAAGGAAAGGAAAAAGGAAGAAGGTGGAAGAAAAGGTGGGTAGTTAGAGTGATCATATTTTCTGAACCCCAAATTGGAGCATGCAGGCCACTCAGCAGCAGCCAATATGTATTCTGTGTTAAGCATTGTACAGAAGCTTCATCTCATGGAATCCTCAAAACCACCCTCTGAAACAGAAATTACTATTAACCCCATTTTTCAGGTGGCAAAACTGAGGCCCAAAGTCACACAGCTAAGAATCGATCAAACAGAACTCCAGAGCACACTGTTATAATGCTTCTACACATAAGGATTTACCCATGAGGGAAACATGGCAGAATATTTGAAATTGGGATTTTCCTGGTGGGTCCCTCCTGATACATCTTCAGGAGACAGGATGTCACATGAAAACAGCATGAGCATGGAAGCAGAAAGACTGAGTTCTAATCTGTCACCAGTTTGTTGAAGGACTAAGGAAAGATAGGTGACTTCTCCATGCCCTAGTTTCCCAATTTAGGTTCTAAGATAATGGTTACTGCATTTTTCATTGAAACTTAATATATGCTTACTATAAAAAAATTATAAAAGTATGGACAAGTAAAGAAATGAAAAAATTAATTTATCCATAATATCTCCATCCAGAAATTAATTTTAATATTTTGTTTTGCACCAATATATCTATATCCATATCTCTATCAACATCCCACATAGGACTATACTCTTCATATGATTTTGTAACCATGCTTTTTAAAAACTTACCAATGCATTTGTATTCATCTGTCTCAGATACCTATAACAGAATACCCCAAACTGGGTAAATTATAAAGAAATGAAATTTATTTCTTGCAATTTTGGAGGCTGGGAAGTCCATGGTCCAGGGAGCTCGACTGATGAGGGCCTTCTTCTGGGTGGGAACTCTTACAGGGACCTGTGGTGATGCAGGGTATCACATGGCAAGAATGGGCAGGAGCTCTCTCATATGCTCCTTATAAAGCCACCAGTCCACTCCCACGATAACTCATTACGCCATGACTGGATTAATCCATTCACAAGGGCACAGTCCTCATGATCCAATCACCTCTCAAAGGCCCCACCTTTCAAGTATCATAATTGGATTCTCCACCCTCTTAACACTGTTCCAGTGGGGCCAAGTTTCAACACATGAACTTTTTTATGATGCTGAACCATAGCAACATCACAGACATCTTTCCATGTCAATAGTTATTCCACAGCATCATGATAAGGTGGCATAGTGTTTCCTTTGTCGGGCATTTAGTTTGGCACCTTCAAGATGATTTCCTTAGGATGAATTCACAGAAATTGTTTCTCCTGCTGAGAAGATGTATAATCTCTATTCTTGAAGACTTACAGAGACAAGTGTAGGGACAAATGAAAAATAAATATCAAAGGAAAAATACCAGGAGTGGGGTTCCAGGAGCCATAGCAAGCCACAGAAAGGCAGGATATGAGCCCTATGTCATTCCTTCCCCAATCTGAGCATTTGATGAGGTAGGAATCATCTGACAGCACAAGCTGAGGTGGGGGGGGAGAGTGAAGCCAGGACATTTTAACTTAACTGTACCGCCCCAGGAAGAGAAGCAGCAGGAAGAAGAGAGGCCTCATTATCCTTTCAGAATTTTTTCTTTGTCTAATTTTCCCCTTTTGACAGAGAGATTTAAGCTATGGTTAGAGAAGGAATTCATGCTGTCAGGAGCAGTTCTTGTTTTAGTTACAGAACATGCAACTAGTCCCTCTATCTCCAACTCTCTCACCACTGTCAACAAGTCAGTGAAGAAAACTACAAAGCGGACTCATTTTCTTCCCCCAGAGTGTAAAGAGCAAAGCCCAACTGGGTCACTTCTCCATGAATCCTCATTTCAAACCTAGAGCAAAAGAAGTGAGGAAGTGATCACCCACTGAGATCACAGGGCTGAACACTGGATAATCATAACATGAATCCCAGGCCATCTGGTCAACCTGTTTATTTGACAGTGAAAGTGAGACTAAGAATTGTTTCTCAACTTGCCAGAAATGACAGTTACTAAGAAGCAGGGCCATCCCAGGACTCAAGTATGCTAATTTCCAACCCAGAGCAGTCTGGGCTCTCACATCTATGTTGTATTTTTCCTCTAAGCCATGAAATAACTTCCATGAATCCTCGACACGAACCTGGCAAAATACCAAGAGTAAGGCTTGCAAATCTAACACACACACACACACACACACACACACACACACCCCAACCAAAAATTACAATGGCTGCTTAAATCTTTGGATTTGCCAATAATTCCTAGCTAATGCCTGCTGAGACTAGAACAAGAAATAGATTTCTTTTCAGGTTACTTTTCCCTTTGGAGAATCCAGAATCCCACACACTTGACCAGACATGTTTGTTGAATGACTAAAGGGTTTAATGAGTTGAATGATGGGCTCAATCAATAAATAATAGGAGAAATAAAATATTAAATGAGTGAGTGAATATATTTAATTCAATAATTAATTCATGTCTGAATGGTCTACTCATTGAAACCCACACGTATTTGACCAATTAGATCTCATGACCTCTACCCACTATGGAGTTCTCTTGAAGTCCAAAGCTTGTCTCAGAACAGAGCTTTCTTTCTAGATTTCTTTACCCATAAAGTACTTTTTTTAAATGATGCAGGTCCATAAGCCATTTTCAATGGCTCAAAATGCTTACTAGAAATTGCACACTCAAGAGATGCCTGGATTTGCTTTGGGTTTCACAGATGCTTGGCCTCTTTATCATGCTGATCAGAAGTTCTGATGCTCCTATCTGAATGTGAGTTATGCAAAATGGAAAAATCAAACAAATTACTTGTTACTTCATCATCATACTTTGAGATATGCCACTTATCAAAACAACAGAGTGTGTGGGAAAACAAATAAGAAATCAGTTATGTGCTGTGCAAATGTTGGACACATGCTGCCTCAAAGCTGAGCCCTATGAATCCATCCTGAGAAAACCCTGGTGTGGAGGGTGGTCTCCTGGGATAATATCCTTCAGAAAGCCTCAGAAGACTCCGTGTTAAGCCCAGCTAACCACTAAGCAGGAAAGCTGAACACTGAAAATGGCGATAAGTCTTGGAGTCTGCTGGGCAGGGTTTGAATCCCACCTCCACATGGTACAAACCTGTGCATGTTTCTCAGCTTCTCTGAGTTTCAGTGTCCCTCTACATGAAGGGTCATTAATAACCTCCACCTTGCAGAAAGATGGTGATGATCCCATGAGACGATGCATTTTTACAACAAACATAAGGCCAAGGACATGGTAAGCGCTCAGCAAACTTCAGCAGTTTTATTATTAATATTACTATTAGTATGAAGCCCATAGGGTTGTATAAGCTTCAAGTGAGATAAAAGATGTAAAGAATATAGCACAGATTCTGGCACTCAAGAAGTACTTGATAAATGTTTATTTCTTGTCACTTTTTTCAGATGGCCTTATTGGGAATTTTCTGTATTTATTGTTTTTCTTCAGGGCAAAACCATTATGCAGTAAACATCCAGGAAACTTCCAGAAAGCCATCGTCAAAAAGCTAATCCCCAGGCCCTGAATCCGATCTCACAGAGTCTTTGGCTCATCACCAAACAAGCAGACAGACTGCAAAGTTCTTTCTGTTGCCTAAGAAAGTTTGTTTAAAATACAAACTGCAAATCTGCCACAGTCTGAGACTGGATATGTTCCAGCACTGGAAATGACAGCTGGAGGCCCTGTCCCTATCCCCAAAGGCTCCTGGAAGTTTTCCTGATTCTCTCCATAGTGGATGAGATGCCACAGACTGATGGTCTCATTAACGGAGGAACGGGTAGCCTGCTGGCCAGTGGCAGGGTATGAGCTGGCTCCCTTCTTCCCATGCTGGGCAGAAGGGGTAGAGAAGGATTTTTTAAAGTTCTGAGGAACCTGCCAGAGTGAGAATAGAAACACTGATCCCAGGGGCATTCAATCAAGGCAAGTAGAAAGAGTTGGGTGTTGGGGATCATGGAATAAGCTTCTACCCTTCCTCAGTTTATCGCTCTAGAAAATATCAAACCTCTGGAGAGAGAACCACACACACACCATCATCTTCAGCATTAACACCATTTGTCAGGAACTGGACAGAGTGCGATGCCAGAGAAGGGCAGGGTGTAACGAGCACATAGAACAGGAGAAGTAAATCTCACCTAGAGGTCAAGCGAGACATGATGGAGGGAATGGTGCTGCAGCTGAAGCATGAAGGGTGAGCGAAAATTAGCCAGGCAAAGCAGAGGTGGAATGTTTTAAGCAGAGG
>NW_007770983.1:0-457 GCF_000696425.1 Galeopterus variegatus | reverse complement strand
AGCATGAAGGGTGAGCGAAAATTAGCCAGGCAAAGCAGAGGTGGAATGTTTTAAGCAGAGGCAATAATGTTATCAAAGACTTGGAGATAAAAGACAGATGCAAATCTCTAAGGAGAAAAAAGTTCATGATGTCTGGATTGGAAAGTGTGAGGAAGGAGAGAAGTGAGAAGTCAACATAGACCAGAGCCAGATCATACAGAATGTGGTGGGCTGTGGTCAGAAATTTAACTTTTGTTAGAGCAATAGGGAGCCATGGAAGGCTTTAGGCAGGAGGAGGTACAAGCAAATTCCCTTTTTATGAAGCTTGCCCTGGCTGCTCTGTATGGACTATTGGTTCTCTCAATAACTTCCTATGTGGCTATGGATTATTCACATGTTCTCCGAGCCCTGTTTTCTAGAAGATAAGGAAAGAAGACTGATGACATGAAGCTATAGCAAGAATCTATCCTGGCTCCCC
>NW_007770982.1:5085-5518 GCF_000696425.1 Galeopterus variegatus | reverse complement strand
GAAATATACATAAGTTACTTTAACGCTAAATACAATTAAGACAGTTCCTAAAACACATGGACAATTATGTCAAAGCCTATAAAATATCATGTTTCCTTTCCTACTGGAATCATTTATTCACTGTAAAATCATAACAGTTTTTTAATCTGCCATAATTTTTGTATTATCCATAATGAGCAAGTAGGAGTGGCTCCAAAGAGGCTTAAACATAGAACTCACATAAAATTCCCTCTTCAATTAATTTCATTGCTTTTCAAAGACGTTAAGTAGCTACGATAAAGTCTTTCCAAGACCAGGTCTGGGAAAGGGTTTAGCGAAGAACTCCTGGTCACGTTTCATCTCAGTTTTCTATACTCATCCCACCATTTTCTTTGTCATTCCCATTGTTATTCTCACTTGTATTTCAAAGATTCCTGAGCATTCTTTTGCTACT
>NW_007770982.1:2378-3078 GCF_000696425.1 Galeopterus variegatus | reverse complement strand
GCTTCATGCCATTTTCTAACACTTTGCAGAATCTTATTTGCTTTACAAATAAACAGTCTGGGAGTACTAAACAGAGACAGAATAAAGGTTTTTGAAGGGTAGAGGGGAAAAGAATCAAAGGCTATCACTCTAAAAGCTACAGAAATGCACAAATGAAAAAAAAATACTTACTGTATAATGATAAAGTAAAGAAATACCATTCTTGCATCCCCACAGCCTCAAATTTAATAAAACAAACATAATTCCTTCCCACCCACCTCCCAAAAAAAGAAAACATGGATTTTCCCTTTTGACTGATATTAACCAGACACCTTTTGCAAAGGACAAAGTGAACATGATATTGATATTGACTAAACTACTTATATACAATTTCAAGACTTTTATTTTTTACTCAGGACAGTGATAAAAATTTATGTATTAAAAGAATGTTCCCACTTCTTAGCAAAAGCATACAGCTGCGGCTTCCTCCATAATAATAAATATTAATATCAGGATAAAGAAGTGTCAAATGACATGATTCCATACTTTTTTTCAGGTAAATTGTTTTAAATTCAATTAGATAACTTTTTATATATCATGGGTTTATTCTTGCATTTTTGCGAACCAAAAAGTAATTTTCAATTGGAAAAGGTCAAAGTGTTATTCTTCCTCATAGTAGGTAAACAGGAAAGATTACAGAAACATGCTCCCTACAGTGCCA
>NW_007770982.1:0-659 GCF_000696425.1 Galeopterus variegatus | reverse complement strand
AAAAAGATACTTGTCCCTTCAGAGATTCCAAGGGTTTTAGGAGTTATGTTATCAGGAAACTGGGGCAGAGACCAAATATATATTTCTTACTGTGTCTCAAGGGTGAAGCCCTTACCCAATAGGATTAGTGTTCTTATAAGAAGAGACACCAGAGAGCTCTCTCATCATGAGCACACACTGAGAAGAGGCCATATGAAGATGCAGTGAGTAGACAACAAACACTAACCAGGAAGAGAACCTTCACGAGGAACCAAATTAGCAGGTACCTCAATATGAGACTTCCAGCCTCCAGAACTGTGAGAAAATAAATTTCTATTGTTTGAGCCAGCTCAACAAGGTATTTTGTTATGGAATTTTGTTACATCAGCCAAAGCAAATTAATACAATATAATGTAACTAAAAAGATGTGTTCAATAAACGAATCAATCAATCAATAAATACCTTGAATTCATTTTTTAATGAGAAAGAACAGCATTTAATGTAATGTTCTGGCATTTGCCAGCCTCTTTCACTCTGCTGGAGGAAGAAGGGTGCTTTTAACTGATGAGTTCAGGAAAGGAAACTGACATACCCAGCTTGTTTCTTTTCTCTCTCACCATGTCTCTGGGCAGCCAGGCACACAAAGGAAACGTTCTGGTTTTGTAGTGTCATCTCCCTTC
>NW_007770981.1:2913-5519 GCF_000696425.1 Galeopterus variegatus | reverse complement strand
AACTGGCCAGCGCCATAATCATAATACATAGCAATTGTAATTTAAAGCACTCTCACTTCCATTATCTCACGCCTCAAAATTTATGAGATGCTAATATTAATTTTTATTAATTTTATTAATAAAAACAGGCTAGAGGGCCGGCCCGTGGCTCACTTGGGAGAGTGTGGTGCAGATAACACTAAGGCCACGAGTTCGGATCCTATATAGGGATGGCTGGTTGGCTCACTTGGAGAGTGTGGTGCTGACAATACCAAGTCAAGGGTTAAGATCCCCTTAGCGGTCATCTTTAAAAAAATAAATAAATAAATAAATATAAATAAAAAATAAAAACAGGCTAGAAACCTGATATTTTCTCAGGACCATACAGCTTAGTAAATAGTGGAACCAGGGGGGGGAATTTTTTTTTTTTTTTGATTATCCAATGATGGATTTGGTGGTGTCGTATAAACTGAATTTAATTTCATGGGATTTTTAAAAATTTATAAGTTTATCTCATATGCTTTTATACAGTATTAGCTATATCTAGATGCTTTGCAAGTAAACTGATATTTTTAGGGTGTTATTAATGTAGGATTGTTTTAGTGCAATCTGGGTGTTCAGTGATGATAATTTCCTTTTTTTTTTTTTTTTTCCCATTGGCCACTATGATTAACCTGACAGAGGCTGGGACTAAATCTGTTCAATTTGTCACATACAGCATCTTATTAAGGCTTCTGTCAAAGTCAACTAAGCAGCAGGAGGAGGCCACCCTCAAACATGCCCTCCAGGGTCTCAGGATCAACCTGTTGAACAAATCCCATAAACCAGTGGGGTCTAACTTAAGTCAGGGGGCTCTCTCCTTAAGTTTCTGTATTGACCTTTCCCCCTTGGCCCAAATCTTAATGTAGGCACAACAGGATGTGTTAGCATTTGTACCGATTCCTCTGCTTTGGTCCATAAGGAAGAAGTTTAAAGAAGCTCCATCACCAGTAACACACGTGTCCTAACCTGAATGCCTTCCAGGGTCAAGTTGGTATTATCGATCACTTCAACTAAAGTCAGGGACAAATTTTATAGTACTTTTTCTAACTGGATGACTTCCATTGTGGCAATAACTGGCCACCAATTGTGAATAAATAATGAATCTCTTATCCCTTTGGGGAGTTCCTCCAGGTAATCAAAGGAAGCTTCATTTTGGAGAAATTTCCATAATGTGATACTAATGATATATATTTGAAGGTCTCTTATCATCACTCCTAAGGTACAAGTCACCATATTTTGGGGAGAGAGTCAAGATAATGCGTGGCTTTCATACAGTCCTGGGGTACACATGGCAGTCCTGGAAAGAAAGTGTTGTTAGGGCTGGCCAGTTAGTTCAGCTGGTTAGAGCACAGTCTTGTAACACTAAGGTCAAGGATTCAGATGCCTGTACCGGCCAGGTGCCAAAAAAAAATGTTTGCAATTGTTGCCCCCCTCCCCACCATGGGATCTACATTGTTCAGGGAGCACAGATCAACAGTGTCAACAACATGGCCTCCCAACCAGCTGTTAAATCTTAGAGTTCTCAGGTCACTTTGAATAATTGAGTTCTTTTTTTATGAAGGAACTGTTTAGTGGCAGTCATCTCAAATTCTGTTTGTCCTTGCCACCAGCCTGGTGACATTTCTCCACCCTATAGAATGACTAAGCAATGGCCAGGCTGGGGAAGACATCCAGAGGTGCTGACAGGTGTTTTGTGTGGGAGGTGCAGGAGCTGGGGCCATTTCCTGCTTCAGATAGTCTTCTTGGTAAGTTTAAAGGGAATGATGATCAAACCCTGGTTACGGCCACCTGGGGAGAGATGGCAGACCCAGCAGCGAGTTACATTTAAGGTGCTTGCAACAGTTTAGGAGAATCACACTCCTGAGATGTTTCCTTCCTGAGGAAGGCTCTAGGGATGATTCTGAAAGACAAATCTAAGGTCCTGCCCTCCCTGCCCACGTCTGCTGAGGGCTAAGGTGTTACTTCCGCAGGTGCTGGGTGGTTCTGCCTCCATCACGACTTCAGTGTGTCCCATTCTGCTAACTATTACTTCACCTTTTTTCTAATCATTCTCTACTGTCATCCAGACCTTTAACCTGGAAGTCATGAGAGAGAGAGAGAAGGACATTTTTATAAACTTACAGCAACTTATTATGTCCCCACCACTTTGACCCACCTGGGCCACTGTCGGGGACTTGCGAGCAGTGTACTCCACCAAGTGGTCATTATCCTTATGATCTCTGTAACCATTGTTTGATTGGGGGGTGGAGTGGGACCTTCTGCCTACCCAAGACAAATATCAGTACTAGTCATTAGAAAGGCCAGACCTGAGGCTGGTTGCTAGAACGATGAGGAGAGTTAGTAACAACCATGGCCCCGTTAGGAGTCTTGGAGACTACATGGCCTGCAGCCACCTCCCCAGTGCCTCCTCATTAACTGGCAGCAGAACGGAGGGCCATTTATTGCTCAGCCGACCATGCAATTTAGCCTACAGCTGACTCCCAGAGAACCATACAATCTGGCTTACTATCAATTCTCATGGACGTCCCTCAAATTACATTAACTGGCCTGTGAGGTTCTCGGTGTTTCTCTTCCACAACACTATG
>NW_007770981.1:1465-2686 GCF_000696425.1 Galeopterus variegatus | reverse complement strand
CCACCTCCCCAGTGCCTCCTCATTAACTGGCAGCAGAACGGAGGGCCATTTATTGCTCAGCAGACCATGCAATTTAGCCTACAGCTGACTCCCAGAGAACCATACAATCTGGCTTACTATCAATTCTCATGGACTTCCCTCAAATTACATTAACTGGCCTGTGAGGTTCTCGGTGTTTCTCTTCCACAACACTATGTCTCTAATGTATCTCATTCTTGTCATCAACACTATCAAGAACTTTGGTCTGAGATTTCACCCTACAAGTTAGCCTGGCCTATCACAGTTTCATGGGTGCTGGTAGCAGACACCAGACCCTGGGTTGGAGACAAAAGACTTACGTATAGCATGGCAAGCAGCATCAGTCCCCTTTGCCTCCCCTTCCCACAAAGGGGACATGGATGGGCCCAGTTGGATGCCTGGACACACAGTTTCATTACAGAAGAGGAACCCCGACCTTAGGGCACCCAAGTCTTTTATACTGTATAGTAGGTGTGGCTGTCCATTGCTCCAGAGGGAGACATTGTCCCTATCTTCCAATGCTGTTTGCTGTACAAACATCCTTGAAAAGATAATCTGGAACAAAGGCAGTCAGTGCCTCTACTCACAAGACAGGCAAACATGTGAGAGATCCATGAATTGTTTCTCAACAACAGTCACATAAATAAAGACATTCAACAAAATAAGAAGGGCCAAAAAGTACTCAAAGGGCATTTTAAATGAGTGTTCAAAGGGCATTTAAAATGAGTGTTCAGGGCTGGCCGTTTATCTTGCTGGCTAGAGCATGGTGTTATAAGACCAAGGTCAAGGGTTCAGATCCCTGTACCAGCCAGCTGCCAAAAAAATAAGTAAAGTTCGGCTACTTTAATTGTATCAATAAAGGCAGATTTAGGGGAATTTTGCCTCTTTTCTTCCTTTTCTTTTTTGAAGGGTGTAACTCAGATTGATAACGACCTGAAATAGGCATCTGCATACAGTAACCTGAAAGGGAATCTTCAGAATCTGGAGTCAAAGAATGAGTAAGTAATAATATCAATATATGTGAATATTAAGAATTGGAGAAGCACACTAGTGTGCACTGAATGAGATATCATTGGGGTTTAGTAAGTTACAGTTTATGCTGTTTCTATAATCAAAATGGTGTGGTTTTTTTATTTCATGGAGAAAAATTCATTAAGTTTATAGAAATAGTCACATAAATAAAGACTTCCAACAAAATAGTAA
>NW_007770981.1:0-1072 GCF_000696425.1 Galeopterus variegatus | reverse complement strand
CATTCAATAAATCAATTGCCTCAATTGCCCTGCGTTTTATCAACTATCTTGAAATATGTATGTTTGTAAATTCAGGAATTAGATGTAACAATAAATAGGGGACTAAAGAGATGCTATTCGTAATTATTAAATACATCCCTTTTTTTCCCCCTAAATGGATTGGTACACAATAACTACCAAATACCAACTTTCTGGGCTGTCACTTTTTAGTCTATTAGTGTAAATAGGATGAAAATTAAATAGAGTTAGTCCATGGGCAACCACTTCTTAGTCCAGAACAGTGGTTCAAAATCTTTTCCACTGTGTCATTTAAGGCTGGATTGAGCAAATTAGAAAGTAGTAATAAAGGGAACAAAATCCTGGAATAAAAGTGGGAGGGCAGAACTGCTCTAAAAAAGCATTTTATCTTCCCATTTTTATAAATATTTCCCACTCCTAAGATTTCATATCATCTCTAAGGAGATACTGACAAAGATGATTTCTAATAGTTCAGGGGCAGAGAACAGAAGAAAGGGACTGACAAGTTTAATTAGTCAGATAACACCCATTCCCCTCCCTCAGTCATAAAATTGAAATCTGACCTTTCATTTGCTTGATAAATCTGTTCAACTACCTCAAGTTGTTTTGTGTGTGTGTGTGTGTGTGCATTTTGGTGGTTGTGTGTGTGTGTGTGTGTGTGTGTATTTTGGTGGTTGAACCCTTGATCTTGGTGTTATCAGCACCAGGCTCTCCCAAGTGAGCACCAGCCAGCCCTCAACTACATCTTATTGAATATTTACCATATACAACTCATATTCAAGATTCTGAGTAAAAGGTAGTTTTGGTAAGGCTGATAAAATGTAAGTTAAATTAGCTAAATGCCGTGAGTACCATGAAAATTCAGAGTGTAAAAGGAGTATGTCTAATAGACAGTGAGAGACAAGTTTTATACTACAGAGGACATGGGTCCATGTTAAGAGCAAGGACATGTAAAGAGCCAGACAGCCTGGGTTCAGAATTCACATCTGCCACTTACTAACTTCCTGAGCCCATGGCACAGGTTGCATATGTGCATGCACATGAATAGAAATAT
>NW_007770980.1:0-5519 GCF_000696425.1 Galeopterus variegatus | reverse complement strand
AAAAAAAAAAAAGCTTCAGGCCTTCCTTAACTCATTTTCTTTTGCAGCTTATTTTAAGTCCTTCAGAAAATCCTAGAGGCTTTAAACACACATCTCACCACTTCTCACCTCCTTCACTTTTACATTCATCTTGGCATAAGCCACCTCCTGGATGACTGCAATGGCCTCCTTACCTGCCTCTTTTCTTCCACCTTTGCCTTGCTGTCACCTAGTCTATTCCAAATACCATCACCAACACTAGATTTCTAAAATCTAAATCCAATCTTGACACTGCTCAGCTCAAATCACTTCGATGATTCTGCATCACATTCACGTTGGAGATAAAGTTCTGACCTTGACCTACAACAATCCCCTACAGATTGGCAATACTGCTCACCCCTCCAGCGTCACCTTCTGCTTGCTTCTCTTCCGCCTCTCTTACTTACTCAGCCATGCTGTTCTGCTAATGCTCCTGACACTCTGTCTTAGGCTGTGCCCTGTGCCTGCAGTTCTCTTCTGGAAGATTTTCACATCTTCATTTCCTTTATGTCTTTGCTTAAACATCACTTTCTCAGTGGATGCTTACTTTCTATTCCCTCTACTCTCTTTAAAATTGAACACTACCACTCTACTTTGAGCCTGGCCCTGTTCCCTGCACTACCTGTCCTCTTTCCCTACCTTATTTTCCTCCACCACACATGGATTTCTAATATTTATAACACTTATTCATTTCATTAACTGTCTATTTCTTCACTGCAATATAAGCACAATAAGGGCATGTGTTTTTATCTGTGCAGAATACCTAGAATGCTATCTTATACATAATAGATGTTCAATAACTATTTCTTAAATAAATGAGTAAATTGCAATGTTAGTATTAGATTCACCATGCATTTAGGGAAACAACCGATTATAGTCTCTGTCTATTTTCATAGTAGAAGACTACTTTTGTGGCTAAGAAAAATTTCCATGAAGGGAAATATTTAATAAAAACAGTTTTCCCTAGAAGAAAAAAGATTGTCCAAATTTCTACTTCTGGAAATAGAGCAAGAATGAAATTATAAAAGGCTGAGTTACTACCATAGGATTTTATACATGCTACAAGTAATTAATACCCCTCTGTATGCCTAGACATTCTATGGTAAATTTAAAAGTATTTTCTTACATATTGTATAGCTACACTAATTGTCTGGCTAGGCAACTATACTAATTGTATGGTTAAGGTTAAAGCTAGGGCCATTGTCGGACTCCTGCCAACAAGCCAATTGTATTATCAGGTTTAGGGCTAAAACTAGGGCTAGGGCCCAGAGACCTTTCAAACCCGTTGTACAGACTGGATCACAGACCCCTCATATACAGACTGGGTCACCACACCCCTCACGTGCCCGGCTGGTTCATCAGACCCTCACGTGCCAGCCAAGCTGGGGACCAGACCCCTTACATGCAGGTCCACGAGCTAGGTAACTGGGAAAGATCTCAGGAGCCATTGGCAGACAACACGAGATCAGTCCTCAGCTTCCTCGGCATTATCAGCAGCAGCAGTGATGGCGGTGGGCTCTCGGGGTATCCCAGGGACCCTGGAAGCAACAACAACTTGTAGCAACAGCCACCAGCAGCAATAGTGGCCTGCCTCCTTGTGTCCCCACGCCTGGGGCATCCTGGGGGCCGAGGGCTCCCGTCGGTCAGAACCGCTTGTCCTTTACACTTAACTCAGATAACCCAGGATATCTGGGTATGAGTCAGACAAGGCAGGAACACCTGGGTGCCCACACACACACATCCACAGACAATAGCCAAGGAACATCTGGGCACATGAGCATATTTACATCAAATGCTGGCAAGATTCTGAACATCTGAAGGAACTCTTACCTTTTACCTATATTTTCCCTACACATATTCTGTATGATCTGTTGATGTTATCAAATATTCTAGTGTAAATATCTTTCATTACCAAAAATTTATTTGAAACTAATGCATGGGGATGTGTACTTGATACCTGGGATATGATGAGATATAGTGCATGATTCATAAGTTTAGGAAATATTAGAGAAAACACATGCAAATCACAAGAAAATCAATAATGCACAATATCACCCACTAATGCCAAAGTTTGAAATATGGAAAGGAAGTTTGGAATGTAGAAAACTTTAGAAGCAGAGTAAATAGAGTGCTCACAATGGCCTGTGATTCTCAGGGAAAGTTCCACGTAGCAGGTGTAGGTTACACCGAGACTTTAGCAACTTCCTGTCACATGTGAAACAACCAAAAGAAAATTATCCTTGATCTGAGAATCAGTAACTTGATTGATTTAGTAATGAAGAATCCTATTTATCCATTTATCATTTACTTAAAAGAAATCTTTCATTTGTAACATCCTTAAGACAAAGAGGTGTTCAGTTGAGAATGACTATATTTTCCATTTCAGGAGAGGAATATTTGTACCTTATTTTCTGTAGACAATTATATAAAACAAACTTCACAGAGGACTTAGCAATATCACAGTTTTGCACAATTCTGGGTGTCACTGTTCACATGGTGTTCTATGCAAATGTCACCCTTTGGAAACCATACATATATGCAGTAGGAATGAGGCCCTTGGAGGCCCTATTACTGAGTAGAGTCCTGATGAAAATGGATTTTTTTAAAACCAGTGTAAACTCTGATAATAGGGCTGGGCGAACCGTCTTATAGAGGTGTATCAGTCTAGGATCATCCAGAGAAACAGAACAAGTAGGAGATATATATCAAGAGATTTATTGCAAGATACTGGGTTATAAGATTGTGGGGGCTAAGTAGGCAATTCTAAACACCGCTGGGCAGGCTGACAGGAAAGACAAGCAGAAGCTGCAGTGCACAGGTAAAGTTTCTTCTGGGAAATTTCACTTCCACTCTTAAAAGTCTTTTGACTCAGGCTCATCCTTATTTCCTAGGATAAGCTTCTTTACTTAAAATCAACTGATTATGGACATCAATCACGTCTATGAAATACTCTCACAGCGACACCTACATTAGTGTTTGAGTAACTGGAAGCCATAGACTAACCAAGTTATTGGTTAGGACACATAAAACTGACCATCACAAGTACAGACTGATCCTTCAGGCTCTCTCTTTCTCTTTCCCTCCTACTTCTGCCTGTGTTACCCTTTTTGGTGCCCTAGCATTTGATGTTGCATTTTGGAAATATATCATTGTTTTCTTAAAAACGTTATTGTCAGTTTCTTCAGTGCATGTTAAAAACTCACATTGTTGCAATTAAACGGCATCCCACAATAAATTCTGAATAGTCATGACAATTGTACTTACCACTATAGAGCTTCAGCTCTCTTTCACTTTCTTTTTTTTTTTTCCTTTTTTGTCTTTTTTCGTGACCGGCAACGGATCGCAACCCTCAGTGTTGCGCCCGTACCGGACCGGGACCGGCAACGGAATCGCAACCCTCGGTGTTGCCCCCGCACCTTGCTCAGCCAGTGAGCGGCCGGTCTGTATGTGGGATCCGAACCCTGGGCGGGAGTGCTGCCGCACTTCCCAAGCGGCGCACTGTAGCAGTGCGCCACCAGGCCGGCCCTCTCTTTCACTTTCTAATCCAGTGACTGTTACTCATGCATGTATTTCAGAATCATTCGGAAAACTGTAAAAAATAAGAATGTTTCAGGCTCTCATCTCAGACCCCTAAAATTGAAACTTCAGAATTAGTGCCTAGAAATTTATATTTTTTTAAATAAAATGCTCCCAGATCATTCTGATATATGGTCAGTGCTGAGACCTGTTGTACTTTTGCAGCTATTCATCTATGTTCTCTACTGAATGCAGCAAAATAAATTATTTTAACCCCTCACCCCTTTATCCTCTTTTTCTTATTGTTTTCTTTTCTGTATGTTTTTGGAAAAGGGTGGAGATTGAGTGTTTTTCAGAGAAGTCTCTTGCTTGGAATTCAACCTGAAAATACATGGTTAACAATTTTTAAAAGAGTCAACATGAAACTGCCTGTGAAATATCCATACATACACAGCCTGGCATTCTATATGAGCCCAGGGACATTGTCTCTCTATTTAATCTCCAATATTATGTATACTGCATAAAATTGCAATCCCTCCAAAACTACTAATCAATGTTCCATTTTCCCAAGAAGGATACCTAAGGAGAAAGATTTCAGCTTTATTAAGTACTGAGGAATTTCTGCCCTCACTGAGCTAAACCATGTGGGGAGTGTATCTCTTTCTCTTTGGTTGCCATTCCCCATTCCATGTTTCCTGCAATGTGTAATTGGTCTATAACAAGGGCATGGTTTGACCTTTTCATAATATAACTGCGGATCAGAGCAGGAAAGGTCAGTGTGACATGGAAGCATCATGATATGCATTAGCAAAATAACTGGATCATTTCAGGGTTTCTTGTTTGTTTTTCTTTTATCTTGATTTTAGAAAGCTAAAATTGTTGGCTTCCATTTATACCTCTGGTTTAAATGCGTTAAGATCTTGCCTTAGATTTTCTTAATTCTTATGCAAAGAAATAAATTCCATGAAACAATGTTTTCAAGTAGTGTTTGTTATAAGGCATGTGTTATTTATGTACAAAAGAAGTCAGAAAAGGAAGCATGAAACTCTTTAATGGCAAAATTCAGTACAGTTAATAACTAGCTATTAATTAATAATCCCAGGGACCCACCAGGTTGCAAGAGCCTAAAGTTAGCCCTTCTAAGAATAATAGTTACAGGCATTAATTGCTATTGTAATCTATTTTCTCTGATTAAAAATAGACCATTAGCTACTAAAGTAACAGAAGATAATAACTACTTAGTCCATTGGGCAAACTCTTTATTGATTCTACAACCAGACTTAATATGCTAATTTGTTAAAGATTTAGTTCCTAGTTTTCTGAAAATAAACTTCAGTTATTACAATAAATATTGTCTCTACAAATTTTTTGAGAAACAAGTTATTTTTTACTGTTGAAAACTGCTGCAAATCACAAATTCTTGTCCATATATATAAACAATGATGCTGTCAGTGATGATGATGATAGAAAAGGCTTTTTGTGGGGAAGCAGTTAAACCTTACCGATAGTACCTGTTATTTTGGTGTTACCTTAACAAATCAACATACAAATTGATTTTTCTCATGACCAATATAATATTTAATAATTTAAATATCTAGGAAGAAAAGACCCACAGCTCTTGTTGACCAATTTCATCAACAATAGAACTATGGGAACGTACTTTGAGCGGTCTTTCTAAGGTGCACACTTTGCCAAGGGGAAGTTGAGGAAGGAAGAAGGAAATAGAAATCAAAGTCACAGAGTGCATTTGTTTCACTCCTCAAAAGGACCTATTCTCAGTTAAGAATTATTCTGAATTTACCCAAATTTCCATTTTAAGTGTGCTTATTCTACTACCTGTTATATCAAGTCATTTGTGTATATGATCCAGTCACAGACAGGTCCAAGAAAGTGTGTGCTGAGGAACTTTTTAATTACTCTGCCTGAAGAGACTCTTTACAAATTTCATATGTGAAGGTGGGGGGTGGGGGAGAAGACGAGGTAGT
>NW_007770979.1:4964-5519 GCF_000696425.1 Galeopterus variegatus | reverse complement strand
TGATGTTTAGATGAAGAGTGAGTCTGAAGGTAATGAAGGCACATTTTTCACACAGTGTGTTTTAGAGATGCTAAAGTACAAAACAATTTCCTTAGTGATTACAGGAAAGATCTCTGTTGACTCACTAAAACAAAATAAAATAATGCAGCATATGACTTAGGGAAGAAAATAAAACTGATAGATGTTAGAAATGTTTAACAATCTCTGATTTTCAGTAGAAAAAAATATTACCTTATTTAAGGCAGCGACATAGCTGGGATCAGGGCAGACTCACTGCATAGGACAGGCTGCTTAGACAATCCTTGTGACAGGAATCATAAGTTAGATATCACTCAGTTTAAAAGCAAGAATTCCAGAGGGAATGAAGTATTTTTGTTTGTTTTTTTTGTTGTTGTTGTTTTTTTCCCAAATGTAAACCTGTAATGCTTGAGTACCCATTCCTTAACATTTGCTTTTTGACTTTGAATAGTATATTTAATGTATGCCAATATTCGGGAAAGCATGATATGAGTTAATATTTTGACAATAATAGCAGTAGTAGCAGCAACTAAAACA
>NW_007770979.1:2595-3224 GCF_000696425.1 Galeopterus variegatus | reverse complement strand
AATGACAGGAATAATAACTTGAAAATCACACTTCCTTTTAGTACCAGAAAAAAAACTGGCAAATTACCAAAAGAAACACATAAATACACTCAGTATTATAACTATTTTCCTGTCTAGATTCATAGTTTATTATAACTTTCAGCCAATAAAGATTTCCATTTTTTTTGACAGCCTAAGTATGTACTTAACAACATTTAAAAATATTTTAATATTTTCACAGGTATTTTTACATATTCTGTCAAAGTGGTTGATTTTTTTAAGGATAATTCTAAATATTTTTGAAAACAGAAGTAGGAGCATGGATATAAAATGACATGAAGGTGTGGGAATCTCACACTATTACCACTTTTGAATATTGATATAAAAGTCACAAACAGACCAATATTATGGCAAGGCTAGAATTATACTAGGAATGAAGGAAGGTTCCATATTACATTAGGCATAGCAATTAAGGAAGAAAAAGAAAATAAAGGCATATACATTCTAAAGAAAAAGATAAAATTAATCCTTGTAAACAGGTGACATACATTTATACCTCCAATAACAAAGAGAATCTGACTGAAATAGAACCACAATTAATGAAATAACTCAGTAACATGACTTGCATAAAATTAATATATAAAAAAAAA
>NW_007770979.1:0-919 GCF_000696425.1 Galeopterus variegatus | reverse complement strand
ATATATAGTGTGTTAGTCTGTTGAGGCTGTTATAAAAAAATACTATAAACTGGGTAATTTACAAACAGCAGAAATTTATTTTTCACAGTTCTGGAGGCTAGAAGATCCAAAATTAAGATGCAGAAAGATTTGGTATCTGGTGAGGCCCACTTCCTGGTCCATAGACAGTGCTTTTTCTCTGTGTCCCGACATGGTGGAAGGGATGAGAGTTTTTCTCAGGCTTTTTTAATAAGGGCACTAATACTAATCATCAAATTATGACTTAACGATTCCCAAAGGCCCCATATTCTAATACCATCACCTCAGGGGTTAGGATTTCAAAATATGAATTTTGGAGGGACACAGACATTTAGACCATAGCATATAGTAAGTGAAAAAAGAAATGACCAGAATGATGCATGTGTGCTAGCTAGCATTTGAAGAAAAATGTTAAAAAAAAAAAAAAAAAAGAGTTTGTATGTACATTAATTTTCTCTAGATGCATGCCTGAAAAACTACATAGCAACTTAATTTAAAAAGAAGAGTTGGGTGATATGGTCAGAGATAAGGAGGACATTTCATTTGAGACCCGTTTTGTACACTTTTGAATACTGCAGCATTACTACTTATTACATTCAAAATGAATTCAATGTAAATCCAAGAAAAACAAGAAGTATTCAACTGTGTCATTCATGGACTCAATAACAATGGTTCATTGAAATGGTTTGAATGCAGTAGGTTGAGGAGAAAATGGGTAGTAAGAAATTGGAGAAAAGAATAAAATGTAATTATAGAACAGACAATTTTATTTCTGTGCTTGCGGTTATAGATGAGGGTAATAGAGTCAGGAAATATTTTTACATAGGTAATAAAGACAGATAGTAAGATAAACATAGATAATAGATGAAGATAGATAATACTCCAATATATTTTTATGATG
>NW_007770978.1:9901-11302 GCF_000696425.1 Galeopterus variegatus | reverse complement strand
AAAAAAAAAAAAAAAAAAAAAAAAGCAGTATTAAATAAAGTAATGTCTTTTTTCCCTGGAGAAAACAGAAAAGGAGAAACATCCTATCAGCACAATGGTGTATTAAGAAGATTACCAACAGCAGAAAAACCTTGGATGTTTCCTCAGTGGTACTATCCAGAGTTAATAAGGGCCTCAAGCAGAGGATGGTAGGAAAGAAAATAAATGCAGAGCCAAGGTGAAGAGGTAAAAGAACAAGGAAATCACCTGCATGTGATGGGCGAAGGAGAGGGAGGGGTCAGAGGACTGGTCTCTAGGGTTAAGGTGACAGGGCAGAGAGTAAAAACATTCTCTAAAATGAGCAACATGGGAAGTGAGTACATTTGGGAGAGAAAATGATGACCTCCATTTTGGACAGAATTAATCTGGAGTAAGAGAACACGTCCAAGTGGATTTGACCATGTGAACATGAGCTTAATTGCATGGTAAGGGTTAGAGATGTTAATTCAGTCCTCTAAAATCAGGAATAATTGTTTTACATTATCAAAAGGGAGAGAAGAGAGGAGCTAAGTAAGACCATAGGAGAATGACTTAATTTGGGGGACAGAAGGAAAAAAAGAACAAGGCAGAGGACAGATGGGACAGAGAAGAGAACTCCAGGAAAGGACAAGAGAGGCGAGATCGAACTGCAGTGCCATGTACTTCCCTGTGGGCATCTGAACCCCCTTGAGAGACAGGAAGGGACCAGGAGAGAGCCTGGGAGGCCGGCTGCTTCCGCTGCTCTGCTGCCAAGCCAATGTACACAGTCTGCTAGGATCTTAAGCTACTGCCATCTTTCTGGATATGAACCTTCCAGCAGCAAAGGTGATACTATAAAGAGCCAACACAATATATGGTATGAAATACATGATATAGTATCCATAGTGACTTTAGCCAAAATCCATGAAGGAAACAACAGGTCTGCAGGAACCAAAGTCTGGTACATGCATAGGCTCTAACTAATCCCTTCTTTACACAACTTCAACTATTTTCCTCATAACTTCATTCTTTGTGATGCAAACTAGTCATCTTCTTAGACCTTGATCCAAGGTGGAATAAGCGTGTGGCTTTGTCTCAAATTTCTAATTAATTCATCTTCATTTTTCACTAGAATAGTATGCAGAAAGGACTGTGCTGCCAGTTTGTGCAACACAGCCTTAACATTTGACCCTAACCTCACCTGGTTAAATTCCCACTGGGTCTCTGGCTCATACCTGGGTCAAAACCAAGCAAAACAGTTCACATTTCTTACTTTCTCTCCTTCTGCCTGTATATCCACAAGGCTTAGATGACCCTGTAGCCTTTTTAATTAATTTAATATCTAATTGCTATGAGTTAAATGTGTCCCCCAAAAGTTCATGGGTTGAAAACTTGATCTCCATT
>NW_007770978.1:0-5520 GCF_000696425.1 Galeopterus variegatus | reverse complement strand
CTTGGATTGGAAGAATCAACATAGTGAAAATGGCCATACTACCAAAAGTGATATACAAATTCAATGCAATCCCCATCAAAATTCCAATGACATTTTTCTCAGAAATGGAAAGAACTATCCAGACATTTGAATGGAATAACAAAAGACCACGCATAGCCAAAGCAATGCTGAGCAAAAAAAAATACAGCTGGAGGCATAACACTACCTGACTTTAAACTATACTACAAAGCCATAATATGTTGAAATTCTAATCCTCAATGGGATAGTATTAGAATATGGGGCCTTTGGGGGGAAACTAGGTCATGAACGTGGGGCCCTCATGATGGGATTAGTGTCTTTACCTGAAGAGGAAGAGAACTAGCCCTTTCTCTCTCCATCATGTGAAGATACAAGAAGACAGTCATCACTGAATCAAAAAGAGGCCCCTCACCAGAATCAGACCATGCTAGCACCTTATCTTTGACTTCCAGCCTCCAGAGTTGTGAGAGATAAATTTAAAAATAAATACCACTGTCTAAGGCATTCAGTTAAAGCAGCTCAGACTAAGACAGATACTGATAATGAGAGTTACAATTTGTGACAGTTGTTATATGTTAAAAGCTGTTATGTTTTAAAAAGACAATAACTTAGAAAAATCAGTTAAATCAAGGTTTTTAAACATTTTATCATAACAAAATTCCCTCACTTATTATGGACCCAGTGGAGATAAATAAAACATCTGAGAATCATGGAAGTTTACAGCTGGAGGTAAATAAAGCTGGGAGGGAGGACAGAGCGTGTGGGAGTGAGAGCAATTGTGATCAGACGGCCTTCGTTTAAAGAAGAGAATACCATATGTCAGAATAGAAAATGACTTGTCCAGTGCCACAGAAGAATTGGTACCAGAGCAAACCCTAGAACAAAGTTTTCATACTGGCTGGTACAGAAAACTAGAGAATACATAAGACAGAAATAGTTTAATCTAACGTAAAAACTGACAGCTCAGTTACCTGGCATCTTTTTTTTTTTTTTTTTCTGATTCAGGTCATGTTTACTTATGAATTTGGTCATAGCTGGACACAGATGATTTTGCTGTTATTGGTTATAACATCTCAGTTCTTGAACTTTGCCAATAGCAGATAACATAAGAAAGAGAAGGAGAATAGGGCTTCAATCAATTCAGGAGGAATAAAAACCAAGGTAGGTAACTAAACTATAAACTCATTTAATAAACCAATGGCAAATGCTTACTATGTGCTAGTCACCATACTAGGCAAAACCCAGACACGGTCCTTATCCTCAGTCTGACACACGATTTAAAGACAAAAAAAGACAAGCTAGAGAAGGCAGCTCTAAGAGAATAAGATTCTACAGAATGGCCATTTTCAAGGCTCTGAAGACTTTTTTCTTTTATTTCCTTATCCATAACCTTGCTAGAGTAGGTTGCATTATTGGATATATAACCACAAGGTGTGGTAAAATGATATAAAATCTTACTCTAAATCTCCCCACTGTATTTCAAATGACAATCACACCAGAGCCTTGCTAGACTTTGATCCCTAGGCCTCATGCTGGGCAACGCTTTGTTTGTCTTGTTTCTATGACCTAGCCAGGTATCCATGATTAGTTCATCAGTGTAAGTCAGAGAATAGACTTGATTTATAATGAACTTCATGTCCTATTATTTAATGCTACAGCAAAATCTAATGATTTGGTGTTTAATGCTTGCTAGGTAGTTTCTAGCAAAGCCCTCGCTTTTTTATAACTGTTTGCCCTTCATCTTCTATTTTCATACAATATATACAGATGTTTTATTGATATAATTCAATTCATGTGTTTTCTGGAAAGAAGAAACATGTTAGAAATACATTATCATCTCGGAAAGAAATGAGAAGTCCCAGCAAGGGAAGAGCTAGCATCTTACCAGCAGGGTCCTTTTCTCTATCATGTGATGCATTTATCACAGGATCAGGCCATATAAGGTGTTTTATTGTACCTGGTTTAATCAGTTTCTTTATGGGAGTTAACAATTTCATCACTTGCAGGATATAAACTCATTAAAGTCAAAGATTTTCCCCATGCTCCTAAATAGTTGTGAGCCTTCACATGCATTCATTATAACCATCATTGATTATTTCTCAGTATATTCAAAATTCTTTTGCCCCTGTTAAAATCTCATTCATTCATTCATTCATTTAATAAACATTTTTGAATGCCTACTACATATGACCCAGGAAGAATTCCAGGTAATAAGGATTCAACATTATATAAAACAGAAAACGAAATATCCCTGCTTTCATGGAACTTATATTCTATTGTGAATAAAAATGAAAAAAGCATAATTTTTAAAACATGGAATACATAGTATGTTAAATAAGTAAAAAAATCAATGAAGGAAGAAAACAAAACAGTGCAGGAAAACACGGAGTTTTTTTGTTTTGATTTTGGTTTTGCCAAGGAAGTGGGGGTTGCAGTTTTAAATCATGTGGCCAAAGAAGCTGACAGGAAAAAATGGCATTCTCATTTACACCTGCAGTAAATGAGAGAGAAAACCATATGTTTATCTGGGAGGAAGAGCTTTCCTGCAAAAGAAACAGCAAGTGCAAAGGCCCTGTGCTGGAAACATGCCTGAGGTACTCGAGGAAACGGAGAGTTGGCTAGTGTGTCTGAAGCTAGAGAACAACCGAACATAATGCCAGAGAAGTAACAAGAGCCGGGTCCTGAAAGGCCTTGTAGGCTTTGGACCTATAAAGAATGAAAGTCACTAGACAATGCTGAAATGACCTGACTTACATTCGTACTCAGAAGTAAAGCAATTCTGTTAAAATCACTTACATATGAAATACAGTTTCTGAAGTTTAAACTTATAAAATGAATGCATTATCTGCCAGGTAGCTGGAAGCCTACGTATGAGAGAGGACAGAAGTAAGGAAGTAGAGAATTATGAACTTGGAAATGAGTCTGGGAGAAGAGTTCATAAAGGGAAAGGGCTTAGTTATTGGGGATCTGTGAACAGACGTCTAGCGTGGGATTCTTTAGACAGGGAAAGAGCCAGAGAAGCAGGCATCAAAGATGTAAGAATCCAATTAAAAATCATTCACTGCCCAACTCCAACAGTCACAGCATAGAGAACAGAAAGGATCCCACCGATGCAGGGTTTGGCAGCAGGCATTATCTCACAGCTGGAATGAATTTTAGAAATTGCGCAAGTTCCAACAATAGCCCAAATCCTCTGCTACTGATAATTGCATATCTCTGGAGAGGAGAGGGGGGAAAAGATCAAAGAAAATCATAATAATAATAAGGGTGTACACACAAAGACACAACACCTAAATCAGCCCAGGACAGAGGGGCAACATAAAGGTTCCATGAATTAAGGGCTGTGCACTTTCTCAGAGTCAACACTAATAATACCATGAACTACGGATTTATATTGTTTTAACTTTTTGAAGCCTGCTATGTCTGATTTCATCTGATTAAAGGTCTTAGTGGTGGGACGGGGCAGATACAAACTAGGGAAGTACCACTAAGATAAAAGTGTCTCTGTCTCCTCTGTCTCTCTCTCTCATTATTGGGGCCAGACAGATGTTGTCTTAATTGAAAGTCTTTTGAGTTTT
Organism: Galeopterus variegatus; assembly: GCF_000696425.1. Classification (NCBI taxonomy): domain Eukaryota; kingdom Metazoa; phylum Chordata; class Mammalia; order Dermoptera; family Cynocephalidae; genus Galeopterus; species Galeopterus variegatus. Next base: position 1,924 of record NW_007770978.1, on the reverse strand, counting down.
GAGACGTGCCCCTTTTGCAAGGAAGCTATAATCTTTCTAACCGCCTGAGAGGGCTACGAAGGAGAGGAAGGGTGGGAAGGGGCGGGAGACTCAGGGACGGGAGCCACAAGTGCGGGCGAGCATCCAAAGCAAGAAGACGGGGGCTCTGGGAAAGGAGCGGACGAGCCAGGCAGGGGGTAGGGATGGGAGCAAGAACGCAGGGAAGACTGGGGAGCTGCGAGGAGGCCAGCCGAACTCCTGTCCTGGCAGAGTTTGCTGCCGGGAGGCAGCCCCAGAAGGAGCGGGAAGGCCAAGGGGCTAGGCCAGGGGCGGGATGGGCAGACAGAGGTCCCTTACTCTCTGCTTTTATCCGATCCGTGCGCCGAGTTGATGCGATGCACCTCCTTCTTCTTGGTCTGTTTGGAGGTCATGGCAGAGGCTGACCCAGGCCGGGCTGAGCTCGGAGAAAAGAGCGGGCTGGGCGTCCCCAGGCTCCGCGTCCGCCGTTGCCAGGAGACGGCGTCCGGCGCCTGGATGCGCAGGGGGCGGGCTCTGGGGCCGCGGGCTGTGCGGGGGCGCGGGCGGGCAGAGCGCAGATGCCCACATCTGGGTGGAATCCTAGGGGTTGAGCTGGGGTCTGGAGAGGAATCGCGCGCCCGCGAAGGGTTCATGGGCAGCTGTGATGAACTGGAATTCTGTCGGGCCTGGCCTTACCCTTCGGATCCATAGACATACATGGTCTCTGTCTTGTCTGCTCAGCTCTTCGAATATGGATATTATGTGAGTCCCACCCCAGGTCTCTTGGCTGAACATAACGGGTTCCTTAAATAATTATTACGGAGGCATTATGGACACACTACATTTGCCGATGGCATCAAAACCGTGGGTCCAGAAATAAACACTGTGGGTGTAGGGGGAACCCCCCAGGGAATGCAAGATCAAGACACTCTGACTTGCTTAAGGTTGGATGATGATGATGTCTATGATATAAACAATTACGGTGTCTTGGTTGTTCATATGAAGGAATAAATTCAAGTCATGGAATCAGATGGCCCTTGATATGCTCTCTAGAAAAGACACTGGGACCAGACAACATAGATCCAAGTAATATAAGACCTATTAAGTCTCGGGCTTAACTCTCAGTCGATCAGTGGTGGTATTTATTAGTTATGTTGTTTGGGCTAATTCTTCCCTTTGAGCCTCAGTTTACTCATTTGTAAATAGAAGGTTTTTTTTTTTTTGTCCCTTTTGAGGCCGGCCACACCGCGCTCAGACCGTGAGCTCAGACAGTGAGCGCTGTGAGCACACCGGTCATCCCTATATAGGATCGGAACCCGCGGCGGGAGCGCTGCCAGAGCCGCACTCTCCCAAGTGCGTCACGGGCTCGGCCCTGTAAATAGAAGATTTTAATACCTAACACAGTTCTGTTTTGAGAATAAATGAGATGCATGTGAAGTGTTTAGCTCACTATGAAAGCACAGCAAATAGAAGCCACTCTTTTAGAAATGACAGCCTTAATGCTTTCAAGGAGCAGACAGATAACATGAATTAATGAAGTCGACCAGCTAAATATAAAGTAGTGGATTCTATGCTTAACTAAGAAATGCTTAGATTGGAAAAACTTTCAAATTCATTAAAACAAAAGAAAATATTGTGCTGGTCCAATGTAACCTCACTTCAGATATACTCGACACACAACTCTGAGGTTTAGGACCCCTACCACTAGTTGGTCTCACCCATGAGCCTAGAAGTAATTAAGCAACATCTTTAAAGAAAAGAAGTCCCATCTACCTTTGGAAATGGGCATATGTTCAGAGTCCTACCCACATGGGTGAGAAGCAACTTCCTGCAAAGCAAATCTTTCAATTTCTCTGACAAATGAAAGCCCAGCCCTTTTCACTCAGTGTAACCTATGATTCGTGAGACTATTCCAATCCTATTACTA
>NW_007770977.1:0-5521 GCF_000696425.1 Galeopterus variegatus | reverse complement strand
GCACCAAGGCCGCGGGTTTGGATCCTGTATAGGGATGGCCGGTGTGCTCACTGGCTGAGCACGGTGCAGGTGACACCAAGTCAAGGGTTATGATCCCCTTACCGGTCACAAAAACAAACAAACAAACAAAAAAAGCTCCCAACTATTATTATGTTGGAGTCTATCTCTCCCATAGGTCTAATAGTAATTGCTATGTATATCTGGGTGCTCCAGTGTTGGGTGCATATATATAGTGACCTTCCTTATCTTTTTCTACTTTCCTTAGCTTGAATTTTTTTTATCTGATTCACTGTCTGTGGTGACTCTGCCCCTGTGACAGATCTCTTCCTGGGCACCCAGGCTTTTCCATACATCCTTTGAAATCTGGGTGGAGGCTCCCAGTCCTTCACAGCTCTGGCATTCTGTGAGCCTGCTGACCTAACACCACGTGGACACTGCCAAGGCTTCCAGCTTGTTGCTTCCAAAGCTGCAGGTCCAGCCACACCTGGGGCAAATTTAGCTACGGCTGGAGCAGCCAAAACAGCTGGGGTGCTGGTGCTGAAAGCATCTACCCTAGGTGGCCCTGGTTTAGTGAGCCTGTGGAATGCAACTCGTGTCTGTTCTCTGAGACTATTCTCTCTCACAAGGCCTCTGGGCCTGTAATGGAAGATGCAGCCTCCAAGATCTCTGAAATGCCTTCAAGGTCTTTTTTCCCCTTCTCTTGATAATCCTTTTTTTCTGTACTCATCACTTTATCAAAGGGTTCCTGCTACACCCTTGCTTTTGTGGCCAAAAAAGTTTTCTAATTTTTTGCCCTCTGCTTTCTTTTGAATTATAAACTCTGACTTTACCTATGCCTTTTCTGCCATAATTCACCATAGGCTGTTTCAAGTGGCCGTGAAACCTCCTGAATGCTTTGCTGTTTAGAAATTTCTTCTACCAAATACCCTGGGTCAGTACCTTTAGGGTCCATATTCCATAAAACTTTTGGGCATGAATAGAATGCAGCCAAATTCCTTGCCAGTTCATAGCAAGAGTGATCTTTGCCCCGGTTTCCAATAAGCTCTTTCTCATTTCTTTTGGAGACCTCCTTAGAATGGTCTTTACTGTCCATGTTTCTAATAGTGTTTTGGACATCATCATTTAACCAGTCTCTAAGAAGTTCCAAACTTTCCCTGGTTTTCTTTCTTTTTTTTTTTATTGAATCATAATTGTTTATACATATTTTTCAGGTTCAACATTGACATATGTAGGGCCGGCCCGGTGGCGCAGTGCTACAGTGCGCCGCTTGGGAGCGCAGAGGCACTCCCGCCGAGGGTTCGGATCCCACATACAGACCGGCTGCTCACTGGCTGAGCGAGGTGCAGACACGACACCGAGGATTGCGATCCCGTGGCCGGTCCCGGTCCGGTACGGGCGCGACACTGAGGGTTGCAATCTGTTGCTGGTCACGAAAAAAGACAAAAAGGAAAAAAAAAAAAAACATTGACATATGTTGATCAAATCACTATTACTAGCATATATATTGTTACAAATCATACTTATTCTTTATGGCCCTTGTCCAATCGCTCCCCATCCCCCTCTACCTCCTTCTCCCCCCTCTAACTACCCTAGATTTCTTCTCTCCTTCTGAAAGAGTAATGGTTCATCATTTAACCAGTCTCTAAGAAGTTCCAAACTTTCCCTGGTTTTCTTTCTTTTTTTTTTTATTGAATCATAATTGTTTATACATATTTTTCAGGTTCAACATTGACATATGTTGGGCCGGCCCGGTGGCGCAGTGCTACAGTGCGCCGCTTGGGAGCGCAGAGGCACTCCCGCCGAGGGTTCGGATCCCACATACAGACCGGCTGCTCACTGGCTGAGCGAGGTGCAGACACGACACCGAGGATTGCGATCCCGTGGCCGGTCCCGGTCCGGTACGGGCGCGACACTGAGGGTTGCAATCTGTTGCTGGTCACGAAAAAAGACAAAAAGGAAAAAAAAAAAAAACATTGACATATGTTGATCAAATCACTATTACTAGCATATATATTGTTACAAATCATACTTATTCTTTATGGCCCTTGTCCAATCGCTCCCCATCCCCCTCTACCTCCTTCTCCCCCCTCTAACTACCCTAGATTTCTTCTCTCCTTCTGAAAGAGTAATGGTTACTCTGTGGATTTGTTTCTTAGACGATCTGTCCAATGCTGAGAGGTGCGTTCAGATCCCCCAATATTATCTTAGAGCAAATGCTTCTTCCATCACTCTGGAATGAGCTTTGCGGAGCAAGACATCCTCTTTTTTTCTTTATCTCTGCTGGTAACTCTCCTTGTGTCAATGTACTCCAGGGGCTGGCAGACCATCTGAATGGTCGTTGTGGCATCTAGCTGCTTTGGTGGCAGCCATGGTTATTGTGGTGACAGTGGTGGGCCACCCACATGGAGGTGATGTTTTTGGCATGCTCCTTACCTAGTTGGTGGTGGTGATGGTGGTGTGCCTGGTTGTGGGAGGAGGGTCTGGTCCCTGACTCCATACCCCAGGACCCTGGGTGGGCCCTGTGGCACTGGTGGTGTGCCTGGTTGTGGGCAGAGGGTCCAGTCCCCGGTTCTATACCCCAGGACCCTGGGCAGGCCCCTTGGTGCTGGTCGTGTACCTGGCTGTCCCCCCTTTCTGGCTTGGTAGCCCAGGGGACTTCCAGACTTTATAGGTGTTATAGGTGTTCTTTGGTGAAATGAGACCTTTATTAGTTAATATCAAACTTTGTCTCTGGTTGTGGACACTCTGTTTGTTCTTTCAGTTCTGTGTTGGATTATTTGCTGTTCCCACCACTCAAACTCTGAGCTGGAACTAATTTGTTGTCCTTTGCTTACTACTAAAGTGGGGAAACTTCCTGTGGACTAGTACTTGAGCTCTGTGATTGAGCTAAATTGCTGCTTTGCTGTTGATTCCCTGGGGAAGGCTTTTTGTGCAGCTCAAGTTTTAAGGGTTGACTTTATAGGACTTCTGGGTTTAGTGAAATCCAATGCACCTGTGCTGTGTAGAAACACTGGTCTGGGCCTGAGTCTTTTCATCAAACTGAACCCCATGCAATACGGTATTCCTGACCAGTCTCCTCTGAGTGGTCCTATGCTTATTGGGGAGCAGATCAGCTGTCCTTGCTGTGTCTCAGTGTTCTCCCAATGGGCCCATCTCCCCCCCCCACCTGTGCTGCAAACACTTCCCATGGGGCAGGCTGTATGCCAGTCCCTTGTGGTGACTCACCAGCCTCTGAATGGCTTTTTTTTCCAGTTGTTGTGACTTCATGCTCCTATGTGAGTCCACGGGAACCCCATTAGTGGTCTTGCTGGCCTGGGGGCCACCAAGGCCCTCTTCTCCCCTGCTGCCTCCATGCAACTTCATCCGAAGGGCACAGCTGTGGCTTTTGCCAGCTCCTGCTCCATGCACTCAGCAGCTCCAGCTTGGAAGCGTCCAGGGCTTGAAATGGTTAGAGAGGTTTTTTCTTTCTCTCATTGTGGCTTCTCTGGCCTCCATGCACTCTATAGGTCTCTCCTCCTCTTCCCCTGAGCTCTAGCAGCCCCAGCTTGGCTGTCATTGCTTTTTAATAGTTGTAAATTAGTTGATTTGTGGGAAAGAGTGACGCTGGGGACCGTCTATTCTGCCATCTTGACCAGAAGTCCTTCCTGGTTTTCTTGTCTTCTAAACTCCCACCAGCAGCTAGGCTTTTTCTACCCTCCTCCTTCAAATTCATCCAGCCTTTGCCCATTACCCAGTTCCAAAGGCAGTTCCATGTTTTCAAGTTTCTGTTATAAGCAAGACCCCAATTCTCTGGTACCAATTTTTTCTATAGTTCACTTCTGTTGTTTATAACAAAATACCTGGAACTGGGAAATTTGCAAAAAACCAAAATTTATTGCTTACAATTTTGGAGACTGGGAAGTCCAAAGTTCAGGGAACACATCAGGTGAGGGTCTTCTTTGGTGGTGGCTATAGCAATGCAGGCGTCTCACATAGCAGAAAATGGCAGAGAAGAGAGAGTAATAACTCCTCATGTGCTCTCCTTTTAAAGCCCTCAGAACCACGCCTACTGTTCCAAGAATGGATTAATCCATTCACAAGGGTACAGTTATCACATTCCAATCACCTCTTCACGGCCCTACCTCTCAACTACCATAACAGCAGTTCCCACCCTCTTAACACTGTCATAGTGGGGGGTCATGTTTTGGGGGGACACTGAATCTAAGACATAACTATTGCTACTTTTGTTCTTTTTTGGTTTCCATTTGCATAAAATATATTTTTCCATCCCTTTACTTTCAGTCAATGCGTATCTTTATAGGTGAAGTGAGTTTCTTGTAGGCAGCATATTGTTGATTCTTGTTTTATAATCCATTCAGCCACTCTGTCTTTTAATTGGAAATTTTAATTTATTCACGTTAGAGTTATTATCAATATATAGGGACTTTTTACTGCCATTTTGTTACCTTTTTTTCTGGTTGTTCTGTGGATCCTTTTTTCTAGCCTTACTGTCTTCTTTTGTGGTTGAGTGCTTTCCTTTAGCAGTATATTTTGATTTCTTGTCATTTATTTTTAGTATTTCTCATAGTTTTTTGTGTTATGGTTACCATAAGGCTTACAAAAAACATGTCATACTTATAACAGATTATTTTAAACTAATAACAACTTAACTTTGATATCTAATATAAAAGAAAGAAACCAAAGCCAACTCTACACTTTGACATCAATCCCCCCCAACTTTTTGACATTTTGTTGTTTCAAGTTACATCTTTTAATATTGCCTATCTCTTATACAGTGGTTCTATTTGTTATTGTCTCGTTAGGTTTGTCTTTTGCCTTCATACTAAAGAAATAAGTGGTTTATTTTCCACCCTTACAATGCTGGAGTATTCTGAGCTTGTCTGTGTACTTACTTTACTAGTGAGTTATGTACCTTCAGATGTTTTCTTGCATAATCTTTAGCATCATCTTCTTTCAGATTGAAGAACTACCTTTAGATTTCTTGTAAGGCAGTGTTAGATTTCTTGTAAGGCACTTCTTCTAGTGTTGATGAATTCCCTTGGCTTTTGTTTGTCTGGGGAAGACTTTCTTTCACTTCCGTATTTGAAGGTTAGATTTGCTGGATACAGTATTCTTGGATTACAGATTTTTTTCCTTCAGCATTTTGAATATATCATCCCATTGTCTTCTGGCCTGTAAGGATTCTGCTGAGAAACCTGCAGAGACTTATTGGGTCTCCATTAAAAGTTATGTGCTTCTTTTCCTTTGCTGCTTTCAGTATACTTTCTTTGTCTTTGTTTTGTAATAATTTGATTATGATGTGCCTTAGGGTGTTCTTCTTTGGACTGAACTTGTTTGGTGACCTCTGAGCTTCCTGTACGAGGATGTTGTCATCTTTATACTTGGGAAAATTTCCAGTCATTATTTCCTTGAATATGATTGCTAGGTCTCTTCCTTTTTCATTTCCTTTGGGTATGCCAATTATGCAGAGGTTATTTTGCTTGAGGGAGTACGATAATTGGTGCATTTCTGTTTCATTTTT
>NW_007770976.1:5298-5521 GCF_000696425.1 Galeopterus variegatus | reverse complement strand
TATATATATACACATAGCACAATGTTACAATTATTGTGTTAAATAGTAAGTTATCTTTCAGAGAAATTAAAATGTGATTTTAAAAAGCTATATTTTATCCATATTTATTCCATTTCCAGTTTTCTTCATTTCTTTGTGTATGTCCAAGTTTCTTCCTAGCATCATATGCTTTTGTCTAAATAACTTTGTATATTTCTTGTAGATTAGGTCTTCTGGCATTAAA
>NW_007770976.1:2635-3226 GCF_000696425.1 Galeopterus variegatus | reverse complement strand
TATGGGGTGTTCTCTTATGTTGTGTTTAAATCCCAGCCTTGGGAAGCACCAAGAACCTGTGTCTTAGATGTGTGACCTTTGCTAGATTTTCTTTCTTTCCTTCAGGAGTAAAGCCCTATATGCTCTTCCTTCCAGCTGCACTGAGTATCCATCTGCCAGTGACCTCAAGCTATGGTTTTGATGCCTCCCCCGATGATTTAAGACTTTATTTTACTTAGAGAAAATCGAGGAGATAGGCCTTGGTGAAGGTTGACAGCATCAATTCTCCTCTCCCAGCTGCAATGGGATTCCATCAGAGCTCTATATAGATCTTAATGGTCTCCCTACTGAAGATCAAACATTTGGTTACTTAAGTGAAAAAGGATGGGTGGTTTTGGCAGTGGATACCATTTTCCTCTCCCAGCCAGGATCATAGGAGGGAAAGACTTTTCTTGATTCTCCTTATTTTCCCTGTGGGAGCCTCTTGGGGTTCCTGTTGAAAGACCTTCCCTGTGGTGACAACCCCTCTATGTCTATACCCCTAAAGGTCTTGTACACTCACTCTACCACACTTTAGTCTTTAGCACTTAATTAAAGCTACCTCATTTATTA
>NW_007770976.1:0-659 GCF_000696425.1 Galeopterus variegatus | reverse complement strand
TCTCTGTGCCTTGCCTTCCTATTTCAGTCATATTCAGAACATAGCCTGTCCTGCCACAGTGCATACATATATTGATGAGAGAAATCGTAAGTTCGCCTCACATGCCCAGGGGTAAAGAATGTCCCTTTCCTTTTATTTTCTCAGAAATACAGACTGTGCTATCATGCAGCGTTCCCCCAGTGAGTTCACCTGTTTCATCTGCACGGACTGTTTTACAGACCCTGTCACCATAAGCTGTGGGCACAAATTTTGTGGTCCCTGTCTCTGCCTCTTATGGGAAGATGCCCAACCATCTGCTCGCTGCCCTATNATTGGCCAGAATTTGAGTACATGCTTTACACTAACCAATCAGAGAGAGAGAGAGAGAGAAAGACAGACAGACAGAGAGAGAGACAGAGAGAGAGAGAGAAACCTTGATATCTTTGGAAAAAATTTGTCCTACCTGCTGTGGCTAGGGATTAGCCCAGGACCTGTGATTTCTGTGTCTTTGTAGAAGAGACAACATATGTGAAAATACTGGATTTCTAATAGGAAGCTGAAAAGTAGTGTGTCAGGCCAAGGTTGGCAAGGAATAATGCATGTTATCAACCTTTAGCATTCTCTGTGCCTCGCCTTCCTATTTCAGTCATATTCAGAACATAGCCTGTCCTGCCACAGTG
>NW_007770975.1:5124-5521 GCF_000696425.1 Galeopterus variegatus | reverse complement strand
TAATAATTACAGTAACAATGATAATAATGACAATAAAGCATGTGTCAAGTGTTTGCTCTCTATAAGGTTGGTAGGAGGCATATGACACATTGCTTCATGCAGTCCTCACAACAGTGTTCTGAAGTAGGTGGTGCTATTATCCCCTTTTCAGGGATGAGAAAATTGAAATTCCCAGAAGTTAAACAACTTGCTTCAGGGTGCAATTCTGTAAGTGGCAGGGCCAGCATTTGAACCCAAGACTAGCCTTAATCCAAAGCCCTTGCTCCCAAACACCATGCTTATGTCTGGTAACAATCGTCCATGTTGTGCTCAGAGCAATCTCTCATCACTACAACATGTTGTCCACTTTCTTGAAATAGTACAAGACACTACATCCATTGCTCAAGCCAGTTGGCCT
>NW_007770975.1:2308-3074 GCF_000696425.1 Galeopterus variegatus | reverse complement strand
TGAGACTGGTTATCAGGTGGTTAATAAGTCAACTATAACTATGTATATTAAACTGATATTTTAAGCTGAGACATGTAATTGTGGATTTGTCTACCAGTCTTCTAAGGTCTTCCCTTTGAGTGTGGATCCATTGATAGGAGCACTTCATTTAGCAAAAAACACACTCATAATACATCGTCTCCAGTTTCCAGTTTCAGTTTCTTTAAAGTACATTAAGAACTTAAAGACACCTGTGATGCACACCGAGTGCACAATCCTTCCAGAACTTTATGATTGTATTTCATAGCCTTTTATAGTTATTTTGTCCACAATAAATCTGATAGCACTTTTTTTCTTACTAGCTCATCAACTTAGTTTTTATACCAAAAGCTCTTTTTGCCCTCCTATTTCATCAAATTACCTAATCAAAATGATAGCATAAACAAGTTTGGAAACCAACACAACTGACTCTTGATAAGCATACCACTCAACTGGTAGGGCAGAAGTCCATGGCTGGTATTAGAAGTAGCTGTTAACCTGGGCATTAGCCAGCAGATTTAACAAAAGGAATGGGAAGTTTTCCTTAGACCAGTGGCTCAGGTAAGTGAAGGTCAGTTAAAAGAATACCTAGAGTACTTGAAATGTAAGTATTCTGTGATATTGATTGACAGACTGCGTGTACGTTTTATGTACATTTTGTTTTGAAAAGTAGTGTGTGTGATGTGTGCACAAAGCTGAATTGCAGATATATGTGCAAATAGGATCAAGGTTTTCATCCTACAACAAC
>NW_007770975.1:0-390 GCF_000696425.1 Galeopterus variegatus | reverse complement strand
GGGCATGTCAGTGGCCACCGTGTCCACTTTCTCCCATCTCACTGTCTCTTCAACCCTCCAGTCTGAACCTCTGTCCCCAGTCCTCCACTGGCTGCTCATGTCAAGGTCACCAAGAACCTCTCACACAAAATCCCCTGGTTTCTCTGTCCTTATTTGACATTTTGGCAGCATTTGGCACAACTGTCACACCTTCCATCTTGAGACACATTTTTCTCTTGACTTCCAGGGCCCTATAGCCCTAAATTCCTGGCCCCTCCTCAGTCTCCTTTACTGGATCTTCATCTTTTCCTAAACTTTGAGTACCTCAGTGCTCAGTCCTTAGCTCTCTTCCATCTTCCATCTACATTATCTCCCTAAGTGAACCCATCTAATCCCAAAGTTTCAAATACC
>NW_007770974.1:4936-5522 GCF_000696425.1 Galeopterus variegatus | reverse complement strand
GTGGACTGGAAGCTCCATCTCACTGTACCTGAGCATACCTGTATCATGGCAGACCAATTAACCCTTGATTTGTTGGTCTGGCTCCACACATAGACTGTGATCTCCTTGAGGGAGGGAACAAGATATATTTGAATTTGCAGTCCAGCCTTAAAAATAATAGGGGAAGATAGCATTGATTAAGCTACTAAATGTTTGCTTGAATGAACAGTTTTTATTGAACATATTTATGAATGAATAAGTAAACAAAAAATGAAACCAACAAGGACAGATTTTATTTATGCAACTAATTCCAAAGTTTAAAAGAAACAGTTTTGATTTATTATTGGAACTATCGTTTTTCACAGTAAATGTGAATAGCAATAACAATAAAACATACACAGTAGTCTCAGATGCTCATACAATCGTAGTCTCAGATGCTGTGTGAGCATCTTAAAGACATTACATATGTAATCCTCCCATTGTATGTAGTGTTACTGTGTTATATTGCACGTATTATTATATTAGGTAGAATTTATTATTATTACTATTGTTATTGTTAATTCCATTTTACTATGTAAAAGAAATGCTGAGTAAAGAAATGAGTAAA
>NW_007770974.1:2638-3123 GCF_000696425.1 Galeopterus variegatus | reverse complement strand
ATCAATAAATGCATTTTAGTTTAAATTCTATGAACTAATCTGCATCCTTTTGAATCCCCACCCCAATATCTTTTCTTCCAGACATAATTGGAAGTCAGTGATAAATTCCAATTCATAAAACTAATCTCTCCTGTTACATCCTGTCTGCCTCATTCACCAGCTTTCCAACAATAATCTGTAGTAGTCAGTGTGGAGTAATCAGGAAACCTTCCCTGGCATGCTTCCAAGCCCTAGTCATCTTTTATGAGCCTTTCCACTATTAAGTCACATCAACTTAGGCTCAAACACATGAATGAAAATTCTACCATATTAAGCCACTATACGCAGGTCCACAATTTACCCAGAGGCTGTTTTTAGGAATCCATTTTCACGTCTGTATGAGCATTTTCACAATGTTTCCAAATTAGCTTACCAAATTCTTTTAAAAAACTCATTCAAAAAATAACTGCATCACAATGCTAACAGTTAGAGTCAAAGTTCTGGAT
>NW_007770974.1:0-598 GCF_000696425.1 Galeopterus variegatus | reverse complement strand
AGAGAGAAATAACTGGGTGCTATTTTAGGGCAGAGGAGCCCACCCCTGGAGCAGGGCAGTTGCCCTCATCTCCCACCCACTTCTGTCCTCACGGTCAGCTTCCCCAAGGGTCCCATATTTTATAGCTCTTATTTCTTTCTGGTCCCTTGGGCTCACCTCTGGCAGAAGAATAAGTAAATTGCAAATTGTCTGAATGCTGGTGACTGAGAAGGAGTACCTGGTTCTACCATGTTTCCTTATCTACCGCATCTGAGTAGCAGAGAAGTGTTAAATAAGAGTGACACAGACTCTGAAATATGTCGCTTAGGTTTGAACAATTTCATCAAATGCAAAAGCATTAAAGGGAATAAACAAACAGCTTTTTTTCCCCAAATAAATGCCAGTGGTTCAATGTAGGCCCTGTCAGGACAATAAAATTTTTAAAAGTTCTTTGATTTCTCCTTGGAAACTTCTCAGCCCATTAGACTCGCTCAGTCTGATTTTCAACGAAAAAATGAAAGCACTGTAAAACTATGAGCAACAGAAGGGAATCTAAGATATTTTAAAATGGTTGTTCAGTGAGGAGCCAAGCAAATAATAATTCATTAATTTTTTTTTT
>NW_007770973.1:5317-5522 GCF_000696425.1 Galeopterus variegatus | reverse complement strand
TAGGATTCTTTTTGTGACCTTGTTCTTTCTAAAGAGTTCTTTGCCCTTTTAATTGCTTTTTCTAATTATACATACAATATAGTTCAATGTTCAAAAAGGCAATAACGGAAAGGAATAAAAATAAGATAAACATCACTTCTAACATCAAAGAAGATCATATATTTACTATATGTATTTTTTCCTTACAAAATTCGCATATGTAATA
>NW_007770973.1:2909-3278 GCF_000696425.1 Galeopterus variegatus | reverse complement strand
TCAAATGCTGACTTGGGCCTCAAACTGTGGCCTTCAAATTTTTTGCAAGAATCTCTTTGACATAAGTTAGAGAAATAGTTGTTAGACAGTAATCAGCTTTCTATCTAATTTTCTGGGAGAGTGTTTAAGTTATAGTTACTTATGTGACAACACTCTCTTTACAGGATGCACAAAACAATATTCTTTTTGAATGTTTACGATATTATATAAAAAGAGTTTAATTGTGTCCTTGCATAATATTTGTATATTTTAATTGTATCATTCGGTAAGTGAACATTTAAACAAATTTCTTCACAATTGTTTATTCTTCATTTGTAGTCTATTTCATATATTGAGAATTGTAACTTTCTCTATTTTAATTTACTTTAC
>NW_007770973.1:0-1575 GCF_000696425.1 Galeopterus variegatus | reverse complement strand
ATGTTCAATTGGAGAAGACTCAAAAAGCTTTGGGAAAGCAAATAGAAATGACCAAGGTTTTGCCTGAGTGCTAATGGAGATCTAGCCAAGTGGGTGTGTCTGCTGGACTACATCTCAAGTTTCCCATTCCCCTGACCAAGTCCTCAGCCCAGGTCCTGCTGTCCTAAGGCCTGCTGGGCTCCCACCTATGTAAAAACAAAATTGTAACCTCAGTTCTGGAAGCAACACTAACAGCCTTGACTCTAACATGTGCATAGAAAAGAGAAACTCAAAGGCTTTCTATGAGCAAGACTGCAGAAGAGTAAGTAGATAGAGTCTTGACTGCTCTAAAAGTACTTTGCTCTAAAGCTTTATAATGGGCTTCATTTTCAAATGGGAGAATAGTTCAGCTTCCGAGGGAAGAAGGATAATGGAGAGTGAAAGCAAAAGCAAAAAAAAAAAAAAAAGAGAAAGAAATTTAACTAAGGAAGTATAAGGTTTGTACACTGAAAACAATAAGACGTTGCAGAAGGAACTTAAAGAAGACTTCAATAAATGGAAATACATCCGAAATACATCCCATGTTCATGTATTGGAATACTTAATACTGTTAAGATGGCAATACTACCCAAACTGATGTACAGATTCATTGTAATCCCTGTCAAAATCCCAATGGCAAAGTGCTCTTCTCTCTCCTTGCCATGTGATACCTTATGTCACCACGGAACTCTGCAGAGTCCCCACTGGGAGGAAGTCCCTCACCAGATATGCCTCCTGGACCTTGGAGATCCTAGCCTCCAACACTGTAAGAAATAAATTTCATTCCTTTAAAAAAATCTGAATATCCTTTCTTTGCAGAAATGGAAAAGATGATCATAAAATTCATAGTGGATGGCAAATAGCAAAAACAATATTGAAAAAGGAAAAACAAAGTTGGAAGTCTTACAATTCCTAATTTCAAAACTTACCAGAAAAAAAAAAAACACTAGTAATAAAACAATATGGTACTGGTATAAGGATAGATGTATAGGTCAATATATAGAATAGAATTGAGGGTTCAGAAACAAACCCATACATCTATGGTCAATTGATTTCAATAAATGCCAAGATCATTCAATAGGGAATTGATTTCAATAAATGCCAAGATCATTCAATAGGGAAAAACTAGACTTTTCAACAAATAGTTCTGGACAACTGGATATCTACATGCAAAGGAATGAAGTTGGATCTCTACCCCACAGTATATACAAAAAAAAAAAAATCTCAAAATAAATCAATAATCTAAACTTCTAACACTCTTAGAAGAAAACATAGGAGTAAATCTTCATGACCTTGAATTTGACAATGAATTCTTAGATAGGACCCCAAAAGCACAAACAATAAAAGAAAAAATAGATACATTAGACTTTGGCAAAATTAAAAACTGTTGTGCATCAAAGGACACGATCAAGAAAACAGAAAGACCACCTGCAGAATGAAAAAATATTTGAAAATCATATATCTGATAGTGGTCAACTGATATCCAAAATATATCGAGAACTCTTATAACTTAACAACAAAAAGACAAAGAACTCAACTGAAAAATTGGCAAAAGAA
>NW_007770972.1:0-5523 GCF_000696425.1 Galeopterus variegatus | reverse complement strand
TGAACAGACATTTCTGAAAAGAAGACATAGAAATGGCCAATAAACACATGAAAAAATGTTCCAAATCACTAATCATCAGGGAAGTGCAAATAAAAACTGCCATGAGATATCATCTCCAGTTAGAATGACTATTGTCGACATGACAAAAAATAACAAATGCCGGTGAGGATGCAGAGAAGAGGGAACCCTCCTACACTGTTGGTGGGACTGTAAATCGGTACAACCATTGTGGAAAACACTATGGAGGTTTCTCAGAAAACTAAAAATAGATCTACCTTATGACCCAGCTATCCCACTACTGGGTATATACCTGAAGGAAATTAAATCAAAAAGACATCTGTACTCCCAGGTTCACTGCATCGCTATTCACAGTAGCCAAGAGATGGGATCAACCTAAATGCCCATCAACAGATGAATGGATAAAAAAACTGTGGTATATAGATGCAATAGAATAGTATTCAGCTATAAAAAGAAATGACATCCTATCATTTGCCACAGCATGTATGGAACTGGAAACCATCATGTTAAGAGAATTAAGTCAGTCACAGAAAGACAAATACTACATGATATTGCTCATATGTGGAATCTAAAAAAAGAAAATGGTTCTCATAGAAGTAGAGAGTAGAATAATGATTACCAGAGGCCAGGAGGGGAGGAAGGGAGGGGGGAGAAGTGGTGGACTAATGGGTACAAAACTATACTATCTACCTTAAGTGAATCATTGTGCAGTATACACATGTAGAGGAACAATACACTGTACCCCACAAATATATACGAGGAAATGTTAAAATAAATAAATAAAATATAACGTTATACTGGAGTAGGGTGGGTCCAATCCAATAAAACTGTGTCCTTATGAAAAGGGGAAAATTGAACACAGAGACACGCACACAGGGGGAAGGCCACGTGAAGAGACACAAGGAGAATATGGTCATCCACAAGCCAAGGAGACAGGCCTGGAGCAGATCCTTCCCTCACTGCCCTCAGAAGGAACCCACCTGGCTGACTTCTTGATTTGGACTACTATCCTCCAGAACTTCAAGACAATAAACTTGTGTTGTTCAATCCACCCACGTTATGGTACTTTGCTAGCAGCCTAGCAGAG
Source organism: Galeopterus variegatus (assembly GCF_000696425.1). Classification (NCBI taxonomy): domain Eukaryota; kingdom Metazoa; phylum Chordata; class Mammalia; order Dermoptera; family Cynocephalidae; genus Galeopterus; species Galeopterus variegatus. Next base: position 4,418 of record NW_007770972.1, on the reverse strand, counting down.
TAATATACCGTGTGTGCCAGTTTCCTCTGGCTTTCAATTTCCTCTCGTTTATGTGCCCAGTTTAGCCAGCTCTTCCAGAGCTGCTGGCCTGCTGCCTTGACACTGTTCTCTGCTTGTGTCATATGAGCACATTCTGGACTCCCTAACGAGATTCTCATTCCTCAAGGGTAGGCCTTTTCTTCATGCTTCTTTTTCATCCCTGAGAGGGACTGGTACTTTGGTGACCTACACAGCAGGCTGAATTAAATTGAATTTACCCTAGAGGGTGATTCCTTACTCCTCGTCAATACTGTACATTACAGATTTCTCTAAACCCACTGAGGTCAGGCAAGAGGCCACAGCTCCAGAGTACCAGGCGGGAGACGGACTAGTAACCCTGTGGGGCTCCTGTTGACCTTGAGAGCATATGGAGTCATGGGGTGTTGGGCCTGGAAGGGACTGTAGGGAGAAAACACCTAGTCCAACCTTCCCTTTGCACAGAAGAGAACACTGAGGCTCAGGGGTTTTCAGGGCTGTCACATCACAGAGATGGCATTTGAGCCAAATCCCCTTGCTCCCAGACCAGTGCTATGAACAAGGGCTGGCTGGCTGCCTTGTGGGAGGGGGGAGTGGCTGCTGAAAGGGCAACTGGAGGACCCTGTGCCATCTATGAGGGGCAGGTCTGCACACCACAGGCCTGGTGATTTACAGAAGCACCAGTAGGATTAACGTTCAGGGAGAGGCGATTAGGAAAAAGGGGTGGGACAGGCAGATGACTGAGAGCTCTGCAAAACAAAGAGCTCTGTAGAGTCGGTGCCACAGGCTGATAAACGATGGTCACTCCATGTGTGCAGAGTGCAGTGGTCAGGTGCTTGTTCTGCCACAGCCCGATTAAGAGTGACCTGTGGGGGGCACAGCTGTGTGCCTGTGTGTGAACATGGACCTCACCACCACTGCGTTTTGGTGCACTACAATGGTTCCTGGACACAACTTATAGGAAACCAAGAGCCCCAAGCAAAGGCCCAAGCCTTTCCAGAACAAAGTCAAGAAAGAGACACATAAGAATTCTGTATCTTACCGAAAGAAGACTGAGTCCAAACACAAGAGTATATTAAAGTAAATGACTGAGTACCATTGTAACCATGCACCCTTCAAAATTATGCTATATAGAGGTTTAATTGACATGATATTATGTTAGGTGGAAAAGGCAGGCTTTAGAAAAAAGGTACATACAGTGTGAACGCAACCACATAAAGCAATGTGCACAGGAGGGGAGTGCTCCAAAATGTTCACAGAGTTTATTAGTGATTTTCAACCCACTCTGTTTCTTCCATGTGTACTCCAAATTTCTATGGTGAGCATGTATTTTTTATGGAGCCTCAAGATAATTGTGGCTTTATGTTAAAGACACCAATTCTGTGTTTATAAGGAAATATAAGCTGTCAGGCCCAACCTCGTTCTCTCTGTGGCTTTGTGGTGATTATACCACTCTGCTCTCCAGAAATGATCTCTCTAACCAAGAGGAAATCCCATCTCAGGTCTGTCAATCTGCTTACTCACATTCTGAATATTTCTGGAGTTGGTCAAATTCTTCAGGAGTGAGGGAGACCCACCGTTCTTCACTCATCTTTAAACTGGTTATGAGCGCCTTGAGGCTTGGATGGAGTTTTGTTCACCAGGGGGAAGCCAAGGCCCAGCCCAAAGACTGGCTCATTGCAGGCGTGCAATGGATAAGCCTTTCAGGAGACTTTTTGGAGCACTCAAGTGTTTATGGCAGCAGCAGGCACCTCTCGGCAGATGAGAAAAGACCTCTACTATTCCTCAGGTAACATCCTCCTGCCCGTAGTCAAGGTAAATTCAGAAATCCTGGCTCTTCCTAGGTAGAAGCAGAAAAGACATTGTAAATGAGAGTGTTAGAATGATAATAAAGAAATTCCCAAATGTTATTTGCTGAAAGATCTACTGGGGCAATGGTTCTGTGGTTCTCAGGAGAGGGGACTCCCTGAAGGAAGGTCTGGAGAGGGCACAGAGCCCAGGCCAGCACAGCTCCAGTCACTTGTCTGGCTGGGGTGAAGTTGGGTGGCAAATTGGCCTGAATGAATTGTGGGCCACAGTCCTAAACTCAGGGCAATTTCCAGTGTCTCCCATGAGAGGTGATATTAGGGCTAGCTAAGGGCAATCTCATGGCATGAAAATGCCTCAGTTTGTCGGATCCTCATGAGTAAATTACAGGCTAGTAGCCACATGGAGTGATTTGGAAGGTGAGCCATTCTCATCTCCACTGATTTCTAAATTCCACCATCATAACTGCATACTTTCCTCTGATGAGCCACTTTTGAAATTCAACTACTGCCCCAACTGGCTAACATCTAGTGAATGAAGCAGCTCTCTGTGCACCCAGAGCCGTAGAAAGGAAGGTTAGAGGGAAGTCCTGCTGGTCTCAGTGAAGAGAGACTGAGGGAGGGGAACGGGGATGGACTTGAACAAAAATTTAGTATCTTTTCCTTTGAGCCTCTCCTTGCATGGTGTATTTTATATTGTCAATCATTAAACCAGTTTTGCGGATTGTGAAATTAATATAGTGGGTCAGGACTGTTAAGTTCGGCGAGACAGAGAAAGGAGAGAGAGACCTGAATCAGGAGCCATTTTAGACAAAAGCTTTATTCCACTAATGTGGAGGGGAGACTGAACCAGATCAGTTCCCACAAACTAAGGAAAGCACAGTGTTTATATGACTTTTAGGGAGGGTTCAGAAAGAGTAATGGGCAATTTCAAAATCAATGGTATGCAAGGTGACACAGCCTGTGTGGTCTGATGACATCTGGTCGGTTAGGGCATAGGCCCTTGATTAGCCACTATCTTAGTACAAAGCATTCCAGCCCGAAGAACTGCTAAATGCAGCCCACAAGACATTCCCTTGATGATAACAGCAGTGTTTACCCCTTCCCAGGAGAAAAATCTCAGTTCCCTGAGCAGTAAAGGGAAAGGGGCAGGGGAAAAGGGAGAAAGTTGCTTAACCTGGCTGTGCTGCTGTTAAGCTAGCCATGAGGCCTAATAAGGACCAGTATTTAAAAACATGAAATAGAATAGGATAGAATGTAATACAGTTAAAAATATTAGAGTGTACCCACCATAGTGAGGGTAAGCATTGTTCCATGAGACTTTTCTTTTAGTTACACATATATGTATAATGGGAAATACATTCTTATTCTGGGGTTGAGATTAAAATACGGTTGGAAAGCCACTGTCCTAATAGGAGGAGAAATAAAGACCAATTGACAAATAGGTTCCAATGTCACCAAAGAACAGGCCCAGTTTTAACAAAACAGGATCCATCCTGGGGACTGATTTTGAGGCAGGTCTGGGGAGCCTGGAGCCTGTGATCAATGCTGGCTGAGATGACCTCGTGGGGAGGCGTATTTGAATAGTTCTCTGGAGCAGTGTCTAGAGCCGGTTGGTGTGGATCTGGAGGGCTGACGGAGCTGAGGGAAGATGCTGGAGGGAGATTCCAGCTCTGTAAGGAAGATCTGCCACCAGCTGGAGCGCTCCATGAGCTAGGGAGTTAGATACCTGCACCCGTAGGAGCATTCAAATTCTAGTTTCTCTCTTCAAAAGTCCAATTCACTCCTTAATCCACTGGCCAACAGTACTGTGCTCCTCGGCATCTGTTTTTGCCAGGGTCACCAGCGGTCACGTTGTCAAGTCCCTTCCCTGTTTTCTCTGCAGGCTTTGCCATGGCAGACAACTCTCACCTTGAAACTGATCTTCCCGATTGCTCCTCCTCAGTCTCCTTCAGCCTTTTCTTTTGCCATCTTTGAATACTGTGTTTCCACAATCCTGTCCTCAGCCTTCTCTTCACTCTGTATCTTCCTGAGGGACCTCACCCACCTCACAGCCTCAGTGACTCCCATGCATGCTGCTCCAGCTCTGAGCCCTCCCTGTGATCTGAACCTGAATACTCAGATATTCGGAATCCTCAGTCTGGATCTGAATCTCCAGCTATCTACTGTGACTCCCTTCTATGTCCCAAACCAACCCAAATCAGCACCTTCCAGTGCTCCCAACCTGCTCCTCTTCTGCATTCTGGTCAAGCCCCAAGAGAAGCCAATACCCAGGCCAGAGGCTGTCTGAGGTTCAGCCTAAGGGCCTGCCCCTTTCCCTCCTGCCAAACCCAGGCACCAGTCCAGGAGTTTGATTGCCCTCTGTGTGTCCCCTGCTCTCCATCACACCAGCCCTTTCTTTAACTGAGACCCTCATCATCTCTTGCCTGCTCTTTGACAATAGCCTGCTGCTGGTTTCCCTGCGCTGGGTTTTGCCCTCCTCCCCTCGGCCTGCTCTCTAAATTGCCAACCAGATCACATCTCTCCTGGTAATAATATTCTTCAGTGGTTTCTACTGCCTATAGAATAAGATGTAGTCTTCTTTTCATGATACACAAA
>NW_007770971.1:4450-5523 GCF_000696425.1 Galeopterus variegatus | reverse complement strand
AAGGAAAGTGTGTGGGACCAGTGAGGAAAGTGGCTTATTGTAACACTGATGGTGAGAAAAGAAGGACTCTTCAGTTAATAAAGCCCCCAACTCTTTTCCAGCCCTCTGCTCCTCCTGGGACCCTTCATCTCGCCATTTCAACAGGGACCTTCCCTTACAAAGCTAGGTTTGTGCTTGGTATCCAGTTTTTCACAACTAAAATAATGATAAGCAAATGTACATGTTGTCAAGAAATGCACACACAGGTACTAGAATTAAGAAAAGCAAAAATCAGCTAAAACAAAATGTTGAAATGCTTGTCACCTCTGAGGGGATGGGAAGCTAAGTTTATATTTTTAAATGGGTTGTTGACTCCATGGGAATTCATTTTACTCTTTAAACTATACCTATACATTTTATATANGAAAATACTTCACATGAAGTCGGCTTATGCAAAGTATAATTACTTGCCTACTTTGAAGAAGTGAATATCGGTCATCATAAATTTAAATGAACATATCTCTTAGGAAACTACAACTAAGTTGGCCTAACAATGGTTGTATTCTGTCTCTAGGGAGTTCACTCCAGCAGTGACAAATCTGCCCCCACCCTCACTAAATGGTATTTGGATCTGTTTCCCCAAAGGTCCATTATTATTTATAAGGTAAAAGTTAGGGTTTCTCTTACATAAAGTAGAATTTAGGCAGATGAGGTCATTTGTTTTGAAACTACAGCAACCATTCCAGTTTTTTTTCTTTTTTTTTTTTCTTTCCATTTCACATTCTATTTATTCTGGGTCAAGAGAGGCAGATGCAGATTTCAGAAAAAATGCAGAGGCTGCTAGACCATCCACAGCATGGCCAAGGATTCCACCCCGACAACTCAGGGTATAAGATACTGCTCATTTCAGTGTCTTTCAACAGTTAGACATTCTCAAACTAAGAAGCCAACCAAGGCTCTGATGTGGGCAAACCAAGTGTATTTCGAACCTTCAACAGCCCCAGGATCTATTTAAAAAACAAAATCAAAAAACCCTACCATAATGTCCAGATTATTCCTTATTCTTATTGAGGAGGTAAGAGGGTAGAGTAGGG
>NW_007770971.1:0-2758 GCF_000696425.1 Galeopterus variegatus | reverse complement strand
GCGTGCGTGCGTTCGAGCACACACACGCACATGCAAGCCCAACATTCTTCTTGATTGACTCAAAACAATAGCTTTACAGGGAAACCACTACTAAGAGCTCAGGGAAAGTCAGGGCCTGCCAATTCCAGAAGGACAAAGGGTTTCAGGAACTAACATGGGAACAAAATGATCTCATGCCCCTCTCCCACCGAGACTGTGCATAAGAGGGTCCTTCTCAAATTCTGAGCTCTCACTTACAGACACAGTCACTGTTTCCACCCGATGGGACCCATGCGGGAGGATGGCCAAGTCAGGAAACAGATTCCAAAGGTAGTTCTTTGATGTCTAACCCAGACAATCTGCCGACCTGGGCTCCTCAGCCAAGGAGGGGGCTGAAACTCTGCAAGAGTGAGACCCTGGCTTATCCTCAGGCATTAGTCACTACATCCACCGGCTCATTCCTTTTAATCAAGAGGCCTGGCCCAGGACTGAAAGTGGATCCTCTGATAACATCCCTGCATCTCTAGGGCACTACACTGTGCTAAACTTTAATTCCTGGTGACTCAATCTAGCAGGACCCTCACATGCTTCCGAGAATGGGGGCAGAAAAAGGCCACGTGCTCCAGGCCTCACGGTGCCCCTACCCCCAATATCATCATGCCAGCTGCCCTGAGAGTGGCCTGCGGCAGATGCTGGACACTGGGAATTGCATGCAATCCTACAGGATCAGGGTGAGATGTGTGCATGAGCTCTGGGACACAGCCCCACACCATCTATTTATCGTACACCTAAGTGCCAGGCCATGTGCTAAGCACTGGCAGAGGACAAAAGAAGTACCTTGTGAGGTCTACAAGTTTTGCAGACACCTCCTCAAAACAGAATAGTCATTGTTCTTTTGGAATCCCTAGAGGGGATATATCAAGACAAAAATGCTCTTAAATGAATATTTCATTAGTCCCAGTAGCCCCTATATACATTTTTTAAAGTAGCAAAAGTAATTTTAGGGCATTATTAACTTACTCTATAGGCAATACTTGACACATATGGATGAAGGATTTCTTTATTAAATGTTTCCACAACATAATAAAATCATCTTTGTTCTGCCCCAAAGTGGTGCAGGGGTGCAGACAGGAGACTAAACAAAAAACCCAAAATCTTTACCACACTTAGAGGCTACACCATTTGAAAGAAGCTTTAGATCCCACGTGAAGATAGAATTTTTTGAAGTCAGCAGTCACCTGTGTCACCTCCCGCAGCTGGGTGGTCTTCGCCAGCCACAATCTTAGGCAGCTCCCTTGCAATGTCCTTCTCAGGGAAAACCCTCCACAGCCTCTTAACACTGTCCTAGAGTCATCTGTCTCACCTATCTGCCAAAGTCCCTAGGACTGCCTTTCCTTCTGCCACCCCCGGCACTTACTAGGTGCCCAGGAGACTTACAATAAGGAAAGGGGGAGAAGAGGGGAAAGACGACTCTTTACAGAAGATTTGGCAGGTGACTACTACCAACGACAGTCTGGGGAGGGAGAACGGTGATTGGACCTCTTCCCTAAGAGTCCAGCATAATTCAATGATCTCACATGCAGGTTTGAAAACTCAAGACTGTAATAAAGATACAAGGGAAAATCCAACTGTCTTTCCTAAAGGTCTAGCACATGTGGGCAGCCCAGCTTCGCCATCAATCAGCCAGACCACAGCCCAGGGAGGAGAACCTGACACACAGGTCTTTTCTTCCTTCTTGGGCCTTTCTGCCCTGCTCGAAATATGGTTTTTTCCACCTCCTTTCTTCCTTCTCCCCTGTGCATGACATTTTCCACTGCGCTCAGGATAAAGTTCAAATCCCTTACTTGGGCTAGGGGGCCTTTCCTCTTTAGACTCTCATCTGACTTCCCCTGACTCAGCCCCTATTCCCACCTTCCCCACTACAGACACATGTATCAGTCCCCATGTCTGGTGTCTGGGATTCCCCTGCCACCACCACATCCTGCCTTCCTACTCACCCACTCGGGGTCTGTGCACAAGTCATTCCTTCCAGGACAGCCCCTCCCCACCACATTTGTTACAAATCTTCTTTCCCCCAAAGCCCAGATCACATCCCCCCAGGCTCCAAATGACCCCTCGGATCCTCCCAATCTCTGTCCCATTGTCAGAAACCTCATGCCAGAGGGCTGCCTTCTGGGTGCCTCTCCCCCTCACTAGAACTAGTTCCTGGAAGACAAGGGAGTCACTGCCTCTACCTTTGTGCCCTATGTATAGCATCCCACATAAACCTTAGTAGACGTGGAGGACTCAAACACCTACAAATTGCCTTAACACTACAAGTTGCTTGTGGGTGGCTCTCAAAATGCCAGTTCCAGAGTCAAGCCAAGCACACGAGCAGCCTGAACAAAGGGATCATTTTTCTTCACACACTCCACCAGCACGAAGCATTCAATCGCATCGGCCCATCTATTCAGGCTCTATTTCCCAATGGATGAACAACCAAACTCCAGTGTTCCTCTGGGACCAATTAAAGAACACGGGACTTCAGAATGCAAGGGCACACTTTTCTGTATAAAGAGCAGATTCTGGGTAAGTAGCACTATGAAAGAAATTTATAAATCCACCCAAAAGCCATATATTTATTTTGAGACACCTCCACTCACACATTTTTTGCTCTGATTCATTGCATGTTACACAGTCTAGAACTTAGACAGTTCCCTAGGTCAGAAAACGCATTTGCTTAGGGCCGGCCCGGTGGCGCACTGCTATAGTGCGCCGCTTGGGAAGCGCGGTGGCGCTC
>NW_007770970.1:4775-5523 GCF_000696425.1 Galeopterus variegatus | reverse complement strand
TGGACTCAATGTCCTTTGCTGTACTCTCCCCCCCCCCAGCCTTCCCTGCCCGGTTGGTGGCAGCTCCGTCCCTTCAGTTGTCCAGCCAGAAACCCTGATGGCTTCTCCCAGCCCTCTCACTCTACATCCGCTTCTTCCGGACAGTCTGTGGCCCCGCTTCCTGAGCACGGCCACCCCCAGCCACGTCTCGCCACCTGCGTGGCTGCTGCCCCGGCCCAAGCCACCATCTGTTCTGTGGCATCACTGTGGCTGCCGCCGGTGTCCACCCTCACCTCCCCAAGTCCACTCTCACCCCGTTGGCCAGACCGATGCGACCGAAGGCGAGGCACTGGTGTCCCTCTTCTGCCCCAGCCCTGCGCATGGGCAAGTCGTTTGGCCTCACCTGCTACCAAACACCTGGACAGCCCTGATGCGCGAGGAGCAACCGCTCCGCTAGGAACAGACCCAACCACGACGTGCACGTGTGGGCCCCGAGGGACCCACGCTGGAGCGACACAGTGTCCATCAGCACAGCAGTGGACAAAGGGACCACAGGATGGTCGCGATGGCTGGAACCGGGAAGATGGTGGGTCGCAGCTGCATCACAACTGGATGAACCTCACAGATGCAAATTAGAGAGAAATCGACATAACTACCTGTGAGAAGCCAGAAGGTGCTCACCTGTGGGGAGGGGGAGGGAACGGGTTCGGGGCGCGGGGGCTCCCGGTAGGGGTGCCTGTGTTTGCTTCGTGATAATTCACCGAGACGC
>NW_007770970.1:2203-3103 GCF_000696425.1 Galeopterus variegatus | reverse complement strand
GCCTGTGCAGAGCAAAGAAGGTGCTGGGGCCTGAGCGAGGTGCTGTGTGCTGGGCACAGAAAGAGTCCCTCCAGGGGACCCCTGGGTTGGGGTCCTCCCTGCTCAGGAATCACCAGGTTCCTGCAGGTGGGCACTGAGGACCTGTGCCTGTGCCCCCGCCATCAGGTGAGCACTGATCTTTCCTGTTGCCTTTATCTGACAGATTTATAGGGGCAAATTTGTCCTTTCCCTGGATTGGTGACCCCCAACATTCATGTGACACCTCAAATTCACATCTACCCGGAACCTCCAAATGTAACCTTATTTGGAAATAGGGTCTTTGCAGATATTATTAGTTAAGGATCCCGAGATGAGACCATCCTGGACTTGGGTGGCCCCTGAATGCAATGATTCGTGTTTTTATAAGAGGGAAATTTGGACACAGAGAGGGAAGATGTGTGTGGCGACAGTAGCAGAGACTGGAGTGATGCTTCTATGAGCCGAGGAGCAGCCACTGCAGGCTGGAGAGGGGCCTGGGACAGATTCTCCCCGAGAGCCTCTAGATGAACCAACCCTGCAGGCACCTCGATTTCTGACTTCTGGCCTCCAGAACGGCGAGGGAGTAGATGTCTGTTTTTCCGAGCGCCCCAGTCTGTGGCCGTCTGTCCCAGCAGCCGGGAGCTCACACACGGGGCAGTGAGGTGGCCTGTGCCGGGCGCGTCCCACGCGTGGGCTCCCGGATCCTCACCCTCTTCACAGACGTGCAAGCGGCTGGGCGGCCACCCACGGCCACACAAGGGGGGACGCAGAGCCTCGCTCGGACCCTTAACCGGGAGGGCTGGGGCTCCTCGTCCCTACGCATCGTCCCCTCTGTGCGGCCCCCAGGCCCTGCCCTCCCCTGCGGTCCATCCCGGGGGGGGT
>NW_007770970.1:0-488 GCF_000696425.1 Galeopterus variegatus | reverse complement strand
AAAAAACAAACTGGCAGGCTGAATGAGGCCCCAGAGATACTAGGTCCTGACCCATGGAGGCTGTGCACGTGACCTGACGTGGAAAATGCGTCTTGCAGGTGACTTTCCTGGATTATCTGGGCAGGCCTAAATGCACTCTCAAGTGTCCTCGTAAGGAAGAGGTGAAGGAGGTTTTATGTATACGTATATATGCTTTCCTTTTCAGAGCAGTTTTAGGTTCACAGCCGCTTGCCACACGCACAGCCCCCCACTATCGACACCCACCCACCCCCACCCCAGCAGAGTGCGCAGCGCTGCCCACACCTGCCTTTCAGCCCAGTGATGTGGATCTGCGACTTGTGCGAGAATACGTTTCTGCTGTTTTGAGCCCCCAGTTTGGGGTCGTTAGTTACAGCAGCCCCAGGACACGGACACAGTTACTAAGAGCAAAGTGTGAAAATCCTATGACTTGATGATGAACCTGTCGCTTCCTCTCTTTTCATTTTTAG
>NW_007770969.1:5318-5524 GCF_000696425.1 Galeopterus variegatus | reverse complement strand
TAGGGCCCACCCTAATTTACTATAATCTAATCTCAATCCTTACCTTATTTACAAGTGCAAAGATCCTATTTCCAGATAAGGTCACTTTTGAGGTTCTTGGTGGACATCAGGATTTTAGGGGACACTGTTCAATACACGACACTTGTGTTACTTCGCATATTGTTCAGAGGTATTTTACTAAATGCTGAAGTGATCAAATAACTGGT
>NW_007770969.1:0-3165 GCF_000696425.1 Galeopterus variegatus | reverse complement strand
ATAGAATCCCTGACTTTGAGAATAAGATAAAATGTGCTTTGTCCAAGGCTTCTTTAGATTATGCTGGAGGACATGGTAATAACCACCAGTGGTTCCCTAATCAGCCTCAACATTTCATGTGATGGGAACATAGCTGATGTAGGTATTGCAGAAGGCTTTTGATTAAAGCTACATGTGTGATTGTCTTGTTTTGAAGCATGTAATCTCTGTTATATTTATGAGTGTTATTTTGAGAAAGAATAAACATTATGCACAAACATTTCATAACCACAAGACTCATTTAATATTGATTTAAAAAATAAGTTATTTTCTTGTGACTCATTCTTTCACCGCAGAGTCAATCACAGTCTTCTTCGTCTTGTAGTGTACAGAAGATCACTACAGACCAACATTTCTCTTTCAGCAACTTTTTAAAAAGGGAAATTGTGATAGCCTACAGGCCCATCCATATTGTTGCAAAATACATAATTTCTTTCTTTTTAAAGACTGCATACTATTCCATTGTGCACGCGTGCACGCGCGCGCACACACACACACACCACATTTTCTTTACTCATTCGTCTTCCCATGTGCTTGTAGGTTGTTTCCATACTTTGTCTGTTCTGAATAATGCTGAAATGAACATGGGAGTGCAGATGTCTTTTCAACATACTGATTGTAGATTCTTTCCTATGGATATATATCCAGATTTGGAATTGCTGGATTATATGCTAATTCTATTTTTGCTTTGATGAGAAACCTCCATACTTTTTTTTCCAAAATGGCTGTACTAATTACATGCCCACCAGCAGTGTACCAGGGTTCCCTTAAATACCGCATGATTTCACTTGTATGTGGAATCTGAGAAAGTCAAACTCATATGATATAGAGTAGAGTGTTGGTTACCAGAGGCTGGGGAGAAGGGAGGTGAAAAAAGGAGAGATGTTGATCAAAAGGTACAAAGTTTCAGGTAGACAGAAGAAATAAGTTTGAATGATTTACTGCACAGTACAGTAACTACACTTAATAACAATGGATTGTGTAATTCAAAAATGTGAAAATAATAGATTTGAAATGTTATCACCCCAAACATGATAAGTTATGTGATGGATTTGTTAATCAACCTCATTTAATCTTTCCAGAATAAAACATATACCAAAATATCACATTGTACCCCATAAATATAGGCAATTATTATTTGGCAATTTGAAAAAAAGATAAATTGCTCAAATTATATTTTAAAGAAATTCCTGGAAGTGACTAAGAACATATTACTAAAATTCCAAAAAGGGAAGAGACCTTCCTTGCTGAGCTGCCAGTCACTAACTGTTTCCTTCACTGCATACGTTTTATGATTCTTTAACCAGGCAGAATTTTGGATTTGGCCCTTGCAAAGGGTCACTAATGGCTAAACAATGAATCCAACAGAGCTTTGAAGACACAAAAGAATTTACTGATAAATTGAAAACTAAGGAAACTTAAATCTTTGTTTGTTCTTTTTCCAAGTTCCTTGAGGTGTAAACTTGGGTTGTTCGTTTGTGATCTCCATACTATTTTCATGTAGGCATTTATCAGTATAAACTTCCCTATTAGGGGATCCTGTAAATTTTGGTATGTTGTGCTTCCATTTTTGCTTGTCAAGATATTTTTTAATTTCTCATTTAATTTCTTCTTTGATCCACTGGTTGTCCAAAAGGGTTAAAATTACACGTTTGTGTGATCTTTCCACTTTTCCTCCTATTAATGATTTCTAGTTCAATAGCATTGTGATCAGTAAAGACACTTTATATTATTTCAATCTTCTTACATTTGTTAAGTCTTATTTTGTGGCCTAACATGTGATCCGTCCTGGATAATATTCCCTTTGTGCTTGAGAAGAAAGACACCCATCTCTTAAACCACATTTTAAAAAATTAAAAAATGAATTCAAAATGGGTTAAAGCCTAAATGTAAAACCTGAAACAGTAANTAGAGTGTTGGTTACCAGAGGCTGGGGGAGAAGGGAGGTGAAAAAAGGAGAGATGTTGGTCAAAAGGTACAAAGTTTCAGGTAGACAGAAGAAATAAGTTTTAATGATTTACTGCACAGTACAGTAACTACACTTAATAACAATGGATTGTGTAATTCAAAAATGTGAAAATAATAGATTTGAAATGTTATCACCCCAAACATGATAAGTTATGTGATGGATTTGTTAATCAACCTCATTTAATCTTTCCAGAATAAAACATATACCAAAATATCACATTGTACCCCATAAATATAGGCAATTATTATTTGGCAATTTGAAAAAAAGATAAATTGCTCAAATTATATTTTAAAGAAATTCCTGGAAGTGACAAAGAACATATTACTAAAATTCCAAAGAGGGAAGAGACCTTCCTTGCTGAGCTGCCAGTCACTAACTGTTTCCTTCACTGCATACATTTTATGATTCTTTAACCAGGCAGAATTTTGGATTTGGCCCTTGCAAAGGGTCACTAATGGCTAAACAATGAATCCAACAGAGCTTTGAAGACACAAAAGAATTTACTGATAAATTGAAAACTAAGGAAACTTAAATTTTGTTTGTTGTTTTTCCAAGTTCCTTGGGTTGTTCATTTGTGATCTTCCTACTGTTCTCATGTAGGCATTTATCAGTATAAACTTCCCTATTAGGGGATCCTGTAAATTTTGGTATGTTGTGCTTCCATTTTTGCTTATCAAGATATTTTTTAATTTCTCATTTAATTTCTTCTTTGATCCACTGGTTGTCCAAAAGGGTTAAAATTACACATTTGTGTGATCTTTCCACTTTTCCTCCTATTAATGATTTCTAGTTCAATAGCATTGTGATCAGTAAAGACACTTTATATTATTTCAATCTTCTTACATTTGTTAAGTCTTGTTTTGTGGCCTAACATATGATCTGTCCTGGATAATATTCCCTTTGTGTTGAGAAAAAAGACACCCATCTCTTAAACCACATTTAAAAAAATTAAAAAATGAATTCAAAATGGGTTAAAGCCTAAATGTAAAACCTGAAACAGTAAAACATGTGGAAGAAAATGGAGGGGATAAGCTCCTAGATGCTGGACTTGGCAATCATGTTTTAAACTTGACACCAAGAGCACAGGTGACAAAAGAGAAAATAAACATATGGGGATAAATCAAGCTAACAAGTTCCTGTACATCAAAGGAAAAAAA
>NW_007770968.1:5134-5525 GCF_000696425.1 Galeopterus variegatus | reverse complement strand
ACTCTGATGATGAAGGTGAATCATAAGGGTTTATGCATGAGAGCTTACATATGTGTTTCAGCAGGAACTCTTGGGAGGCTAAGAAGGATGGATTAGAATGAGGTGTATGTGTAGTCTACAGCATAACTAGAGGCAGGAGACTAATTAGGCTCTAGCAGCAATCCTGGTGGGAGATAGAAGTCATGCCCAAATTTTATCTGAACAGGGGTGATTAGTTGAAACCCTGGGAATGGATAGCATGTCTAAGAGATAGTTCACAGGGAGGAACAAAAAGAGGGCCCATGACTGAACTCCCAGGATAAATGTAATTTAAAAGGACTTGGAAAATCACACAAAGAATCTGTACCTTAGACCTGTGGGGGGAATAGTGAGTTAATCCATGGTTATGGAA
>NW_007770968.1:2506-3432 GCF_000696425.1 Galeopterus variegatus | reverse complement strand
TCACCACTACTATCGCTATCATCATCATCATGATTATCATCATCATAATGAACACTTGTGAAGTGCTCCTTAATAAGTTCCCTCAGTGTGTTTAATCCTCATAACAATGTAAAAAAGTAGGTGCTGAGATTATCTACATTTTATAGATAACATTGGAGCAAGATGCGCTATGTAAATTGCCCAATGTCTTTTAGCTCCTCAGAGAGACAGAGGCAAGATTACTACCAAGGCATTTGGCTTCAGAGTTTACATTCTTACCCCTTATGGTGTGTATATCACAAGGATTTAGGCTTCTGTACTTTTTGCACTTGCTACTTGTTTGTCTTGGAATGCCTATCTCACACACAACCTCAAATCTCAACTCCCATTCCTTCTTACACGTCTCGTTTTGCTACTGGAAACTCAATGTTCCAGGTTCGACTACCCGATGCTCAACTAGATGAAACACTGAAACAACAGGACTTGGAGAAAGAGAAAGGTTTTTCTGAATTGGCCAAAGCAAGAAGATGGTCAAGCCCAGGTTTCTCTGATCTGTCTTACCACAGAAACAGAAGGCAAGGAGTTTTATAGGGCTAAGAGGAAAGTGGAGGGGGGTGGGCTTTCAGGGAAGTTAAGGGAATATCTCCATTTTCTCCTACTCCAGACAAGATCTTAGGTAATAAGGCTACTTGGCTCCAGTGGCACCTAGAGCTGGGTCATCCAGTGGTTGTAGTGTCTTTGGGAGCATTCATTCTCTCCTGCAAAACAAACTCACAAATTCTCCTTGTGATCTTTTGCCATCTCTTCCAGCTTCATAGAAAACTGGACATCGACTTGTAGTTCTATTACAGGAACAAGGGGTACTCGGAAGGAAGTTAACAGATACCAGGAAGCAAAAGTTTAACTCTGCTCTTACCTTATCGTCACTCCGAATGTATCGCCACTCC
>NW_007770968.1:0-473 GCF_000696425.1 Galeopterus variegatus | reverse complement strand
ATCTTTCTAAGAATTCTTCTATTTCATTTAGGTTATCTAGCTTGTTGACATAGGGTTATTCATAACATTTCTTATTATCCTTTTTATTTTGGTAAGGTAGATTTTAATGACCCCTTTTTCATTTCTGATTTTAGTAATTTGAATCTTCTCTCTTTTTTTTCTTACTCAGTCTAGCTAAATATTTGTCAATTTTGCGGGTGCTTTCCAAGAACCAACTTTTTATTAATTTTCTCTATTGTTTAATTTCTGTTTAATCCTTTCTCAAAAAGGATACAATAAATTTTTAAAAATTATTTCATAAAAATATTTTTCTTCTGCTCACTTTGTGTTTAGTTTATGCTTCTATTTCTAATTTCTTAAAGTGGAATGTTAGGATATTTATTTGAGACTTTTTCTTCTTTTTTTAATATAGGTATTTATAGCTATACATTTCCCTTAAGCACACAGTAGCTGCATCCCATAGGTTTTGACAT
>NW_007770967.1:7630-8072 GCF_000696425.1 Galeopterus variegatus | reverse complement strand
TTTTATTACCAGAATGGCCTCCATCACTTAGAAAAAAAATAACCCACTGAGCTATGAAAAGGTTTCAGCTAAGAATTCACCTGGGGGTTGTGTTTGGGTAAGGTCCTCAATGCCATGGTTACTGACTCTTCATGCAGAGCACAGCGGTACTGGGTTTGTTGGACTTCTAAGGTCTCATTCAACTCTTGAGATCTCTTCCGAAGTATCTGTGTGTAGCATTGAGGGTAGGGATTGGCAGGAGGGGGAACATCTTTCATGTGGAAAGCTCAGGGCATTAAGAGCCTTGGAACTTTGTTTTATGCAGTTACAGTGCCATTAGAAACTCATTGAAACAATTACAGTTGACCAGTGCTTTTTGGAATAATGACATGTTAACTTTATTCTTTTGGATCATCCTCTATTGGTAACCCTGGAAGACTAGTTACAGGTTTCAAAAAAAAAA
>NW_007770967.1:4774-6959 GCF_000696425.1 Galeopterus variegatus | reverse complement strand
AAAAAAAAAATACTATAAACATCTGTGCTTCTGTCTCTGTCTCTCTTTCTACAAAATTTGAGAACACTTTCCCAGCAAGTAATATAGTGAATCAATTGGATCTACAGAAAAATAATCTGTAGCTTGAAAATGGTAAAAATCAAGACTTGAACCCAGTCCAAAATTTTTTTCAGTTAATCCGACCTACAGTAGTAGTGAGAAATCATTGAATGCAAATTCTATGGTAAAATGATACTTTTAAAATAGTCTGTCTTACAGTAATGAATATAGTCATGGAACCCTCTATTCTTGGAAGATGGTAAATCAGCGGTATCTGTGTGTCAGAAGTTGTGGTCACAATAGCTATTTATATCCTTTATTTGAAAAGGGGTGCTCCAGAGGCATTTAAGGACACACTGAACATTGTCAGTGACATCTTACTCTGCACTTACATGTGGGTCAGGTCAGGTGTGTGACCAAGGGCAATAAGGTATACTAAAATTCTCGTAGGTTTTAGGTTTTCCAGCCACTCACCTTTGATAACCTTAACCCTGACTGATCCTGTAGGTTTGCTTTAGATGCTTGTAGGAGGAAGCGTGTAGTCTGAAGAAAGGAAGGAAAACACTTGAGAAGTTTGGCAGGGTCAGTAGTACAGGCATTAGAAATAATCACACTCCCACCTCAGGCGGCATGCTCTGTGGGAGCTAAAAAGAATTTGACAGTACAAAGAGGGATTGTTGTTATGTTTCTGGGTTCTTATTTTAGTTTCTAATAGACTGTAAAGGCTCATTAAATTAGTTTAGGCTTTTCTCTATGTGCACAAAGTTTGCTTCCTTTGGTTTCCTTGGGCATTTTTTCCCTAGAACTGGCTCTTCCCTATTCTGTTCTTTGAGGAGTCTTGCATGACACCATGTCCTTGGCATTTCCTCTGCATTTGCTGTTCCAAATTTCCCAATCAAGAGGAGGGGGTTTGCTTGTGAAAGGGAGCTGTAATATAAGTGAAAGTGAACTGAGCCTTTTCTTTAATTACCTTTTATTTTCGTTGTTTTTTTGAGATGTAGGCTACATTTAAATTAAGTCTTTTAAATATTTCCGTGTTTTTGTACTGTTTTGGTTGTTAAGCTGGTTCCCAGTTATACTGAGACATCTACGTATGAACTAGAATAGGATGTTCTTCTGCTTAAAAAAATAAGGCAGTGGAGATGCAGAGGTCAAATATTATTTGTTAGAATAATATTAAATACTTTTTAAGCTCAGAACTGAGTGTTTTAACCATTAGATAAAGAAAGATCAAATTGAATCCAAAGAACCAATTTTTTACCTTCCAAATTGTACGTCCTGTGGATGCAAAATGTTTAGTCAATAGCAACTAGAGTTCTAAAGTGAAGCAGTTGTGTTTGATGAACTTGGTATCTACGTTAAAGGTGTTCTCAATGGAATACTATGCTGCCATAAAAGAATGAAATTCTGCCATTTGCGCAACATAGATGAACTTAGAGAAACTTACGTTGAGTGAAATAAGCCAGGCACAGGAGGAGGAATACTACATGTCCTCACTCATAAGTGGGAGATAATAAATAAATAAAAATGGGAAGAAAGATGCAGAAGTCAAAAGGAGAGGACAGACTGAGGCCCCCAGAGGTGGCAAAGGGGGAGGGGTAAGGGGGTAGTGAGAAAGTGGTAAAGGGCCAGAAAAAGTGATTGCACTGTGTAATGTCGATTGTACTAATGATCTCGATATGAGCACCACATTGCACACTGCTATTGATATTCAATGCTGTAACACACAGATATGTACAATCAACCACGTTTCAATAAAAAAAGTTAAAGGTGTTCTTGTGGCAGTGTGGTTTTTTGTTTTTTTTTCCCCACTTAGTTTTGGAGGTGCTTTTGTCCAAGTTGTAACTTGAGTTTCTGTGCGGCCTCTTCAGAGTAACTGGAGAGGTTTCCTAAAGTTTGACATTCTGAAGTTTATTGCTCTTTTCATCATAAGACCACAAGAGAGACAGGCTCATGGAAAATATGGGGATGTTCTTTGTGTTTTATATTTGTTGCAGAAGAACTGTTTTCCACAAAGTCTGTAAGTAGATCAAGCTCAGGATGTCTGGGTGGCTGTTTGTTACTGGCCAGAGAAATGACCAGTAAGGTATTGCAAAGAGTGGTTAAAGAGAAGCAACAACAACAACAACAACAACAACAAAAACCA
>NW_007770967.1:2546-4299 GCF_000696425.1 Galeopterus variegatus | reverse complement strand
TAGATCAAGCTCAGGATGTCTGGATGGCTGTTACTGGCCAGAGAAATGAGCAACAAGGTATTGCAAAGAGTGATTAAAGAGAAACAAGATTGACAGTCATTAAAGCCAATATTCCTCATCTGGGTGAGAGGAGAATGATAGCATATTTTTTTGAAATGCCTAGTGATATGAATGGACTCCAAATTTTTAGGTCCTATGTCAGGAATTAGAATATAGCTATAATAGAGCTATCTACTCTTTCCCCCAAATCTCTGTCTGTACTCCCATTATTCTGGATGATTCTCTAATCTCCCTGCACTGGGACTGCAAGAAAGCTCAAATAAGACTTTTAACAGGTAACTCTTGTGGAATCCTGTGATAGGTATTGGGAGCACACCAGGCAAAAATAAATGTTATCTGTGCATATCTAGAGGGTTTTCTTGTTGTTTAGTTTTTGCATGTGGAATGTTAAAAAGGAAAGGGCGGTCAACCTGATGTGTAGAAGGAGACATTATGTAAGTTGCTTGGAGGTAATGTCATGTAAATTAAACCCATGAAAGAAAGAAGGAATTTTTGCTTTATCAAAACGTATTTGTTCTAATTGCTTTGTTTATTAAGTGGGATTTATTGGTATTACAAGCTATATTATTCTATTGGAAAGCATAGGACTATTTCATCATCACTTTTGGTTAGTAAGAGAAAAGTATAAAAGAGACATGATGTGTTGGAAACTTCAACCATTCTATTCTAATGATTGTGCAGCACATTGGTGCTGATTGATCTTTTTTCCCCTCTGTTTTTCAGGGTAGACATGTTAAAACGGGTCAGCTGGCGGCCATCAAAGTTATGGATGTCACTGAGGTAAGGTTGGATCGCACATGTCTTTAAAGAAATTGTTATCTAAAGACAAGGATCTTCCTCCCCTACTGCGCTCCCACCCCCAGTACAATGTGAGAGTCATTACTCTGGAGAATCTGGTCACTTGAACAAGTTGCCATCCTGTGACATCGTAGGTTCAGAGGTCTAGGAGACTAGGTGGTTTAAATCGTTGCAGATGGCTCCCAAGTAACAAAGAATCAAGAGCATTTTCTTTAAAACACACACACACACACACACACACACACACACACACACACGTGGAAAAGATTTGAGAAGGGATCATGGAGGTCACATGAATAGAGAGACTGAGGGGAGTGCGGTGGGGAAAAGCTTCTCTAAGGTTTTAGGCCCCATTTGTGCCATTTCTTTTATTTTTAACATGGGGGAAGAAAGCAGATTCATCCAAGTTCCCAGAGGTTGGAAAACANGTTTTAGGCCCCATTTGTGCCATTTCTTTTATTTTTAACATGGGGGAAGAAAACAGATTCATCCAAGTTCCCAGAGGTTGGAAAACAGAAACATCTGCTAGAATGCTGAGCTGGTTGTTGGCCAAATTTAGCAGCAAAAAAGTTCCTGAAATGGTCACATGAGGATTGACTGTGCAGCTTTAGATGGGAGAGAGGAGAATTTAACCCAAACAAAAAGAAATTGCATGTATGCTCGTGTGTGTGTACGTACATATGTGCATGGATCCATATTTAAATTTTAAAAAATAGCCATAGGTTATAATGAACTAAGTCCTCTTTATTTTAATTTATTGTATTTTTATCTGAAATTTTACTTTAGGACCTGCTGATTGCTTCTGACTTGCCTAATTATGAATAGGATTCACCGTCATATTTTACAGATGCTAGAAAGTGAACCCGCAGCCTTGGGAATTTGTGGTATCTTTAAG
>NW_007770967.1:0-635 GCF_000696425.1 Galeopterus variegatus | reverse complement strand
AATGCCCAAAAGATTCTCGTATTGTATTGTGACATGGACTCTGTCGTGTTGTGTTACAGTGGTCTTATCTTGATGTACAACTCAGTGGAATATTGGATGCTTTCCAGTTAAAATTGCTTTAAGATTATTTTGAAGAGTGGTGAAGGAGCAGCAAATTCTAGCTTATAATTTAAATACAGTAGTCGAGCTATGTATGAAGTGCTCTGTCTGTGAGTGGAATGAGGAGTGGCACCTTCCTACCAAAATCTCCTTTCAGTCTGCTGTGCATCTTGCCAGTGCTGTGTTAGGAAAGGCTGCTGCTGGAGCCTACAGTCTTTGCATATTTATTAACCACTTCTTGACTTGTTTACTGGCAGGCTTGTGGGTACTATTTTAAATGTAACCTTTTGGAGTTTCTTTGAACCAAGAGTTCACTTTCTTTCCTTGTGGTGCCCTTCAGCTTGTGCTTCCTCACCTGACAAAGGTGTTGTGGCCAGCCAGAGTATGCCTCCTTTCACATCTCAAATGGAATCTAAATGGGGTTTGTCTTGTCTGTAGAGATCCTCTTCACCTCAGCCTGGCTCTGGTGATAAATGTACAGTACATGAACACTGCAAAAAATAAAGTCTAAAATACAGGAAAGTATAAAGAAAAAG
>NW_007770966.1:11862-12080 GCF_000696425.1 Galeopterus variegatus | reverse complement strand
TCTCATCAAATTTTAAAAATATTGCCTTACAAAATAACTGTGAAAAGGATGGGGGGAAAAAACAACTGTAAACTGGGAGAATACATCTTTAAAACAAACACTTAACAAAAAACTTGTACCTAGGATACATAAAGAACTCTCAAAGCACAACGGAGGAAAAAAAAAACACCAATGAGGCGCCAAGCCCATGGTGCACTCGGGAGAGTGCGGCGCTGGGA
>NW_007770966.1:9041-10161 GCF_000696425.1 Galeopterus variegatus | reverse complement strand
CACAGAATTCTATAATGTTGGTAAAATTATCATTTTTACTATTGAAAAAGCTATAATATTGAAATTGATGCCAATAACATTCAAATAGTAGCTTAAAGAGAATTTCCTAAGATTAAACAATGGAAAAGACAAAGTACGTTTCACAAATATAACTATTAATATTTAAGTTCTTTTATTTAGATCTAAGATCAAAGGGCAAAATTACCGAACAAATAGTTAAAATAAATGTCAGAAACAAAATATATATTATTATTGATAAATTCAAAAATAAAAGTAGAAACAAGAACATAAATGTTTCAGGATATAAGTGGGCAAAGAAAGGAACAGCCAGATCATCTAAAAGATAAAGTACCTAAAAGGACAGACTTGGAGAATAGAGAAGAAATAGGTGTGTTCCTGCCTCTACCAATTACATTATCAGAGTTTTAATTCCCTCAAGTGTAATACTTATCTCATGGAGCTTAATGTGCTAACCACATGACCTAGTCCAGTTTGTGCAGCCATAACAAAATACCACACACCGGATACTTTTTAATAAACATAAATTTACTTAACTCATGGTCCTGGAGGCTGGGAAACCCAACACAATAGCACCAGCATCTGGCCAGTGCAACAATGGGGCATTTGTGCTGCACCATCCCATAGTGAGATGGGGAAGGGCAAAAGGGTGTGAGAGCAAAAGGAGACCCAACCCACTTTTATAACAAACCCACTTTCCTGATAGCAACCCACTCCTGACATAATAAAATTAATTCGTTCATGAAAGCAGACCCCTCATGATCTAATCTCCTCCTGTTAGGCCCCGTCCTCCCAACATCTTTGCATTGGGGGATTAAGTTTCCAACACATAAACTGTGGGGGACACAGTCAAACCATAGCACCACTCCACAAATAATAGCTATCTTTGCCTTTAAAAATGAAATATGACTATCCAATAAAGGCTCAAACTCAATGGCAAGCAAAAATCCAAATAAAATATGCAATGAACTATCATCATTAGCCTTTCAAAATGCAAAAGATTTTTTTAAATATAAATACCCCATCCCATATCACATGCAATAAGATTTATTTTCTTCTACACTGTTGACATGAGTCAATTATACATCATTTCTGAGTGAAA
>NW_007770966.1:6554-7850 GCF_000696425.1 Galeopterus variegatus | reverse complement strand
TATCCAGTCATCTGTCAATAGACATTTAGGTTGATTTCAACTCTTGGCTATTGTAAATAGATCTTCAATAAACATGGGAGTGCAGGTATTCCTTCGATATGATGATTTCCATTCCTTTTGCTTCCCAAAGGCATTGCTGGATCATATGGCAGTTCTATCTGTAGCTGTTTGAGGAACCTCCATACTGTTTTCCATAAGAGCTGCACTAATTTACACCACCAACAGTGTAAGAGGGTTCCCCTTTCTCCACATACTCACCAGCACTTGTTAACCTCTGTATTTTTTATAATAGCCGGTCTAACTGGGGTGAGATGATACCTTAGTCTGGTTTTGATTTGCATTTCTCTGATGCTGAGAGATGAGCATTTTTTCACGTGTCTGTTGCCCATTTGCTTATCTTCATATGAGACATGTCTATTCAGCTCCGTTGCCCATTTTTTTAACTGGGTTACTTGTTTTCTTACTGTTGAATTGTTTGAGTACTTTGTATATTCTGGATATTAATCCCTTGTTGGATGCATAGTTTGCAAATTTATTCTCCCATTCTATAGGTTGTCTTTTCACTCTATTAATTATTTCATTTCTAATATATATACATCTACATGATGAATTCCTATATAAATCTTGTATTTCATTGTAGAGTTTTACTATATTTTATTTCTCCAAGCCTGGTTCTTTAAGTCCTTTTTCTATCATATTGTGATTGTGTATTTACAATTTTAAGGTTCAATTTTACTTGATTCTTAAGTGTACAATCCAGTAGATGTCCCCAGTCATTTCTCTTTATGTATTCTCTTAATAGAGGATGTGGAATGTAAGACAATTGGTCATGTGAGCATCTCACAGAGATTCCAGCACTATCTTGGCATCCGATAATCTTAATGAATAAAACAAAGGTGGTTCTCTTTTCCCCGCTGCTTCTCTTCTCCCCGCTGCTTCTCTTCTCCCCACTGCTTCTCTTCTCCCCGCTGCTTCTCTTCAGGTAATTGGGTGCTTCTTTAGCTGTCAGTCCAGCAATAGTCCACTTCTAAATTTTGTAAAATACAGCTCTACTATCTCATATTTTCAGTTTTTAAAACTTGCCTTTCTCCAGCAATCGATCATTAAAGATTTGTCTTAAATGTAAAAAAAGAAAAAGAAAAAAAAATTCATGAAGAATTATCCCAGTCAAGATAAAACCACTGATAAACTTTACACATAGTTTGGCACCACTCCTAATTATTACCAGGGAGAAAGTCACTTATTTTCTCTTGAAAACAACTTTGGATTTATTACCTAGGTATCTGATTGTTAAAG
>NW_007770966.1:0-3754 GCF_000696425.1 Galeopterus variegatus | reverse complement strand
ATACGACAAGCAAACAGAAAGGACATTGTTGGGTGGGAGGGAGAAGAGGGAGGAGGGAGGGTGGTTTTGGTAAGGGGCAACAATAATCAACCACAATGTATATTGACAGAATAAAAGTTTTTTAAAAAATGAAATTTATTGCTTAGTTTCTGAGGGTGGGAAGTCCAAAGTCCAGGGAAGACAGCTGGTGTAGGTCTTGGTGGTGGCAACTGTGATGGCAGGGTATCACATTGCAAAAATGGCAGAACAGAGAGAGACATTAACTTCCTCATTCACTCTCCTTTTAAAGCCCTCCACACGACACACATGATCACCATTTTTAATCCATTCACTATGGCATGATCCTACAATTTAATCACCTCTCCAAGGCCCCACCTTTCAATTACTATAATAGGATTTCCCACCCTCAACAGTGACAGTGAGGATTAAGTTTTGGGGTGAAATTCAACCCAAGGCATATACCTTTGATTTTATCTATTAAAATCAAAAAAGAAACACAACCTATGAAACATTTATAAGTTCAAATATGCAATATAACACTCTCAAAATAAAAGCATTTTATAATCAATATACCACTCAAAATGAGCAAAAGAAAGGGTTTTTTAAAGCCTATAAAATGTTATTCACTTAGTGAACGTCTTGACGCATCATTTGTCCAGCACTCCATTATCAGTTTTGATTTGCTCATCTGGAAAATGCAGTCATGGGGGAAACTTCATTGTAGAATAAGGTGAGCATTAAATTTCTTCTTCTGAGTATAGCAGCCACAATAATGCTTGGTGTTTTCGCATTGTTTTATGATTGTGAGTAGTCCTTCTCATTTCCCATAAAATCCTGTTCATAGTAATATTCTCCTTTCCAGTGATATGTCCAGAAAAACACAAACAGCACTTACTGGAAAGATCTTTAAGATCTTTCACACAGAAAGTACGAACTAGTCAAAAGCTCCATACACAAGTTGTTTGTGAAAAAAGAGCCTAAGCCAACCAAGACCTTCAGTAGAAGCACACTGCACAAAGAAAACTCTTTCCTGTTTTCTTCTCCATTTACAGGAGCAACTCCCCACACTGTCTTCCATGTCATCCACCTGCTGTAGGTACTGGCAGAGCTCACAGGTGAGGAAAGCTCCAAGGGTGGCCTCTTCCTGGGTGTCTTCAATGTCTACGTTAATCATGTGCACAGGCTGGAAGGTCTCCTGTTCTCTGGAACACAGATCTTCCACCACTCTGTCATATACATCCTCCTCACAGGTGAAGCTGACATCAAAGGAATCAGTGCACTCCTGAAATCTTTCTGGATGGGGCTTGATTGTCTCATTTCTCCCTAAGATGTGTAAGACTCCATTCCTGGTATAGAATTCTCTTTTTTTCCTTAGAAGGTCATTGTACATCTCTTTATATGTTGTTTCACCAAAATCATAAACCACTAGAAGATTGGGTCCTGTTCCTGGAAGCTTCACATGAGATCCAATTCCAAAAGACCAAACACAGAGCCCTTTTTCCTGAGGATGCTGTGGGCTTCTGTGTTCCTGTTGATGTTACTCATGCACACCACAGCCACCTGCCTGAGTGGGGATGAGGGCGTGATGGTGGCCACTGGGAACTTAGGCCACAGGCAGGAACTTAGGCCATTGCAGAGACTCTGAGCCAGGAAAATGACCACCAACGTCCAGTTCTTCCAAAAAAGCAAAGTGTCAAAGAACAAGAAACAGGTTTATATTGAGTCACCTTAACAGAGTGGGTAGAGATTTCCTGACTCCTAGAAAAATTAAGTTATGATAATAGACTACAACTATAAAACATTATCTAATCTGGAAAACAATCAAGATGATTAAATCCACTACGCCACTAACTCTCAGCAAAGGTGGCCCCAGCCTGTCGGATTGATTTAAAAACTGGAGTTGGTTCTGTGGATTCACACAGTGAATGGAGGCTGCTAGTGATAGCTGGCCAAGACAACTAAGTTACCAGCCAGCATGTCATGGGGCCCTCCAATGACCTCCAGATATGAATGGTGCCTTGGGATGAATGTTCCTCCAAAACTTACTCTACATTGTGACAGTGTAAAAAGAGTGGGAAATCCTATTATGGTAATTGAAAGGTGGGGCATTGAAGAGGTCATTAGATTATAGGATCATGCCATAGTGAATGGATTAATAATGGTGGTCAGAGGCATGGATCTGAGGGCTTTAAAAGAAGAGCAAATGAGGGCTGGCCCATGGCTCACTTGGTAGAGTGTGGTGCTGATAACACCAAGGCCAGGGGTTTGGATCCCTATAGAGATGGCCAGTTAGCTCACTTGGGAGAGTGTGGTGGTGACAACACCAAGTCAAGTGTTAAGATCCCCTTACCGGTCATCTTTAAAAAAAAAAAAAAAAAAAGAGAAAATGAGAAGTTCTCTCTCTCTGCTCTGCCATTTTTGCCATGCGAGACCCCTGGGTCACTGTTGCCACCACCAAGACCCTCACCAGATCTGTTCCCCAGACTTTGGACTTCCAGCCCCTGAAACTGTATGCAATAAATTTTGTTTTCTTATAAATCACCCAGTTTCAGATATTTTGATATAAGCAACAGAAACAAACTAATACAAATAGGATAACATATCTGCTGAAAATTTCCAAGCCTACATCCAATTAAGTTATAAATTACAAGTATTGTTGCTTGTTTTAATAACCAAAAATTCTCTAGAAATGCAATTGTGTAAAAAATAAGAAAATTGTATATTTTTTGTCCAAAAATTTATAATATAATCCAGCAAAATGAAAAATCCTAGTCTGGACAACATCCCTACTGATGATATTTTAGGAGTTATCATACAGCATTTTCTGTATTGATTATCGTGAAATCATTACTCTCAATGAAACCCAGGAATTGATTCAGGCCTCTGTCTGCTTTATTATGTCTTCAAGTCAAGCTGTGTCTGAACATTTTCATACTAAAATACAATAGGTTTAAATTAATATATTTAAGTTAATTTTAATTATATTACTTTGTAGAATTTATTAAGGGAATTATATGGACTTTAGAAATATGAAGTAGGTACCAAACAATGAAATATCATTTTACGCCACCATGGTTGAGGATAAAATCTATCTATAAAGCATTAGATGTTATGTTTCCATGCCTCTTTTAATCAAGGATTATTACATTGCACAAATACCTTACTCAGTAAACACCCTAAAGGAGTGTCTCTTAAAGTGTGGTCACCACCCCACAGCATCAGCATCAACTGGGGATTTGTTTAAAATGAATGTGAAAAAGAAAAAACAAATTTAAAAAAAAACAAAATAAAAGAATGTGGGCCCCAAACCCATGGAATTAGAACCTCTGAGGTTACAGCTCAGAAATCTGTGTTCTAAAAAGTTCTCCAGACCAGTTCAGGTCCTGAGATGTTCACAGCATGCAAGGCAGTAATGATGGAGAATCTCTGGCTCTGTTGGACAAGGCAGGAAGCACAAATGTGTATGTGGAAGAGCCTGTCAGTGGTTTATTGGAATGAAAAGAATTCATTCCCCCCCCTCCCCCACCGCTCAAACTGGAAATGTTAATGTAGGGTTTTTAAGAATGTGCTTATAAGGCTCACAAAAACAAAAAGGAGGTTTAATTTAAGCTGCTTAGTTTGGAAAAACACTCTATATTAGGAGCCCAAAGAAGTGCTGTAGCCCACGTGTCCTGGGATGCAATAACATTAGAAAGGCCATTTCTAAGGAGAAAAAATGGCGACGGGTATGGAGCGCCCGTGTCAGGAAACGGCG
>NW_007770965.1:2860-5526 GCF_000696425.1 Galeopterus variegatus | reverse complement strand
AAGAGTAACTAGTATGTCCTTACACATGAATATCAATACAGACAAATTTACATAACTTCCCCTAAAACTTGATTCTCTGATCTCCTACATGTGGGACTTAATGGAATTAATGGAAGGATGGAATTCTTTTTTTTTTTTTAATGTCATTTCATTCTAACATCAGTCCCTGTCCTCCAAGTCTTGCTTGATATTTTACATGAATCTTGAGGTGTTGTGGCATCTTATCTCCCAGTTCACCTTGTCATGCATGCTTGCCCAGCTGGCCCTCCAGGAGCACCGTCTGGCTCTGGACTGCCTGCAGACCATCACTCCTACTCAGGTGAAGAGCCTCCTTCAGGGCTCCCAGTCCCCACTGTGTCCTTGGGATGTGTTCCTACCACCTCAGCAAGGTACCACCTCTCTTTTCTTCCACTCAGGTTTAAGCATGGGCAGGAAGCCCATTCCTTGACTCTTGTTCCCCCAACACACATACACATAGTTGAAATTGGGCTGAATTATGGAATAAGACTTTCTGAAGACTCTGGAATAATGGAAGGAAATCACAAACAAGTTCCAGTCCAGGATCATAAACAGCATTTAGTTGTCATTTCTAACCTTAGTTTCTTTTAATCTGCAACAGTGCCTCAGCCTCTATTTGTCTTTTGCACCTTGAATTTCTAAAGCGTAGTGGCCAGCTACTTTGCAGAATGGCCCTCAAATTGGGTTTATCTGATTTGCCCTCAAGATTAGAGTTGGGTTATGCATTTTTGGCAAGGATACCACAGACGTGATATTGTGTCCTTCTTAGTGCATCACATTAAGAATCATAAGATGCCAGTTTTCCCCAATATTGGTGACGCAAACTTCAATAATTTGGTTAAGGTGGTGCCTGCCAGATCCCCGCATTGTACAATTGTTATTTTTCACTTTTTAATTTATACATAATTTGTGGGGAGATTTTTTGAGGCTATTTTAATAACCTGCTCTTCATCATACCTTCAATCACCAATTTTAGCATTTATTGATTGTTCTTGCTCAAACCTGTTTTTACTATGATGGTTGTAGATGGTGACTTTTAACTCAATTCTACATTTATAAACTTGCATTCTACTGTAAATATGAGCTTTTCCTTCTTCCTCACTTACTTTTTATTTATTTATTTATTCAAATCAATATGAAATCTAGACTCTCATAGGTTCTATTATTTATTATTCGTTATTTTTTTTGATGCCCAAATTGTCCGAGATTTGGCTATTTGAAACCTCTTAAATCTGACTCCTGTATCTTTTCTGACATGTCTGAATTATATTTTGAGTATTTCCTTATTTTCTGGCTCAAAAAATATTTCAGGATTATCCTGTATTTTCTTTACCCCAGTCATTCCTCTAAGGAGCTCCAGTAACTTTTGGTGTGAAATGTTACTTAGTAACCAAGATCTGAGCGTATATATTATTTTTAATAAATAAAATAAAGAGGCAGTGGGGAAAAGGAAGAATTGGAAAAGGGACACGAAAATCAACTACATTTTATATTGCTAAATTAAAGTAAAAAAGAGAATGAATTTAACTCTTTATGTAATTTTTCTTACCTAAAACTGTTGTCCTTGTTAGAAGAATTATGGGGAATGCCATAAATACACACCCCCCAAGATGGAGTCATGTAGGCATTAAACTCCATGTTGGGGAGGCTAGATGAGGCTAGAGAGTGAAAAGTTGAAAGTCTGAATGTCTTACTGCTTCTTTATCCTTTGAAGCAGTCAATAAAAAAAAAATTGTCAATAATTTCCCCATGAACTCACTTCTATTCTCTTCCCCAGCCAGTGAAGTTGCTGAACTTACTGGAAGCTAAACTTTGCTTGACAATGGCATAGAAAGATGTATTCCATAGAAATGAGCAACACAAAGAATAAAATATGCATACAAGGCAGACCTCTGCATTTTTTAATTCATTTCATGTGTGAAGACACTGAGGTTCATGGAGATTATATAATTTGCTAAAGACCAGGCAGCTAGTCTCAGAGACAGGATTTGCATCCAGTTTTGTCAATTTCTACATTCCCTTATTATGCTGCCTTGCACAATTTGTCTTCAACATTAAATTAAGTATTATTTTCTTTAGCTGCATTCCCAAGCCCCACCCTCCACCCCCCAATTGAAATTGGTCCTTTGGGGTTTTTTTCTCCAGCTGTTTAACTCCACACTCTTTGAAATAATAACAATAGTGAATATTTCTAGAAAGTTTTCCACTTGTATTATCTTATTAAACTTCCAACAAGCTTATGAAATGACTACCATCGTCATCATCATCATCATTGGCCCCCCATTTATAAATGAGGGAACTGAAGCTTGGAGCCTCTGAGGGTTGTCAGTAGTGGAACTCAGATTGGAACCCAGTAGTGTGGCTCTAAGCCTACATTTAAAAAAAAAATGACTTTACTATTTTTTAATGGCACTTTTAAATTCATTTTATTTATATTGAACATTTAATGTGTTTTCTAATTACATAAATTATACAGGCTTATTTTCAGGTTAGAAGATACAGGTAACTATAATGTAATAAAATATCAATCCTGGGCTGAGCCCGTGGCGCACTTGGGAGAGTGCGGCGCTGGGAGCGCGGTAGCGCACCCGCCATGGGTTCGGATCCTATATAGGGATGACCGGTGCGCTCACAGCACTCACTGGCTG
>NW_007770965.1:0-1596 GCF_000696425.1 Galeopterus variegatus | reverse complement strand
TAATCTTGAGCAAGATACTTAAGTTTTCCTCACCTCAATTTCCTTGACATATTATTCTTTCCATCCCCTTCTCCCTCCCACCCCTTACCCTCCACTTTGCCTGGCAATCAGGATAGGGGTTTGAATAGGAATCTGGGTAAGGGAGCATTAGAATGTTCAGTATGGAAAACTTACCCTGGAGTTTATGGTACCCCCAGCTCCATCCACCCTCTTCCCAATACCCTATACCTGGATGCAGAACCACTGAGTTAAGGAATTACTTGGAAAAACTGTATGTTAGAATGCTAGCTGCTATAATCAACACATCTGTTAATGTGTAATGGTTCAAACATGATACGTGTTTACTTTTTGTCCCTGCAGAGCCCAGATGGGTGCTCCTAATTGGTGGTGATTCAGGGACCCTGGCTCCTTCCAACTTGTGCTTCACCATTTTCAGTCTTGCCTTCCATGTTCATAATGCTTGTCTGCATCAAGCTGGTAGAAGAGGATAGAACATGGAGAATGCATCTGAGAGGTTTTTATGAGCTAGGCCTGGAAGTGGCTTGCAAGTGAATAACATTCCGTGGGCTGGAGCTGAGCCACATGGCTGCACAAGTGAGATTAAAAGATGTAGTTCCGGGCCAAGCCCGTGGCGCACTCGGGAGAGTGCGGCGCTGGAAGAACAGTAGCGCTCCCGCCGCGGGTTCGGATCTTATATAGGGATGGCGGGTGCGCTCACTGGCTGAGCGGGGTGCGGCAGATCTCAAAAAGGACAAAGAAAAAAAAAAAAAAAAAAAAAAAGNGGAAACAAGAGTGCATGCAGTTGGACTCGTGTAGAAATCCAGCTGGATGTTGTTAATGGACAGGGTGGGAGCAGTGAAGATAAAGGGGGCTGGATGTGAGAGGTCCTTTATTTAACAAGGTAGAATCCATAGAACGTGGCGATAAATTGGGTGTGATGGGTGTCAAAGGACAAAATTAAAACAAATTTAGTTAAAGATTAAGCCTACATTTTAAAGCATTATATTCCACTGGAATTAGTGGGTATGTAGGTATTACCAGTGGTCCAATGGCTGCTGAGACATGCCAATTGGCTATTCCTAGGCTTACCTGTGACAACATGCTGCTAGTGCTGGAATGAGCCATTTCTCTTCACACAGAGTAAACTCTCACCTAATCAGGTAAATTAAGGAAGCAGAAAAGCAAGATGGCTCACAAATCATGAATACTGATATTTTTCCTAGTAGCTATTGCCTCTTTAGTTTGTCCCTGACAATAATATTTACTTTTATTGGGAAATAATTTATAAATTTTTTGGTTAGATGGAAGTGGGATAGCGAATTAGTGTTAAGATGTTGTCATAGATAGACTTCCATGTAGAGAGTGCACTTATGGACAATCCAGAGTTCTCCACATTTAGGCAATTCAGCAAAGACCAAGTCCTCCAACCATGTGCAGCGGGAGTCAGGAGAGAGGCTAACATGGTGGTTAAAAATGTGGGCTTTGGAGTTAGACCACCCACATCTGAATCCTGGCTTTGCCAGTTACTCTCTGCATAATCTTGAGCAAGATACTTAAGTTTTCCTCACCTCAATTTCCTTGACATATTATTCTTTC
>NW_007770964.1:4113-5526 GCF_000696425.1 Galeopterus variegatus | reverse complement strand
GATGGGCCATAATAATCATATACAGTGTATATTGACAAAATAAAAAATTTAACGAAAAAAATATTATGCCAATGGGACAAAATCAAGATGCTTTAATAATTTTAAACCAACAAAAGCAGATACAATTTTTACAAATTTTACATTAGCAGAAACAAACCAATATTCTTGTAAAATATATATTTGATCAACAGGGATATGTTAAGCCCTTTCTGTTTGTAAATGCAGAGGGCAAGATCAGTCTGTCACAATAGCTTCAATTTATTGAAAAATATTTCAGCACATGCATTAAAAACTAATAGGAAAGGAGTTAAATAAAAATAGTTACTAAATGTCCATTGATGGATGACTGGATAAGGAAAATGTGGTATATATACACCATGGAATACTACTCTGCCATAAAAAAGAATGAAATTCTCCCATTTGCAACAACATGGATGAGCCCGGAGAAACTTATTTTGTGTGAAATAAGCAAAGCACAGAGGGATAAATATCGCATGTGCTCACTCGTAAGTGGGAGCTAAGAGAGAAAGAAAGAAGGAAAGTCCACAGTGGTGTGTTGGACTTGCAGAGGGAGAGAGCATACCTTGGACTACAAAGTGGAGTGGTGAGGAAAGGGGGAGGGCGAGGGAGGTGGGGGACAATTGGGTGGGGGACATGGGATACAAACACAATTTGTGGTAAGGTGCATGCTGCCAGTATGGATCTAGCCTTCATATTTTGGGCATGAGGGGTGACAAACAGCTTTGTATGTCATTAATATTCATAACCAATAAAAAAGTTACTAAAAATTAAGATAAATATATTTGTTTAATAGAATAAAAATATATGCAATATAAAATATAGAATAAAAACACATAAATAAAATATATAAAACAAACTGAAATTAAACTAATAAACATTAATAATAAAAATAAGATAAATAACAAAAAAGTATGAAAAGTAAAAATAAAATAAGTTAAATAAATATAAATAAAGAAATGATAATTGATTATTATAAATCAATAAAAAATATTAAAGTAAATGGAAAACTAACACAAGACTGAAAAGGCCTAGAATGGATAGAATATTTGAAATTAATCTACTATTAATGTTGCTTATATCATATCACATATAATGCCTGAGTAGTTGCCGCTATGATGTGTGTATTTTCATTAGTTTCAAAAATTTTTTTTCTGTTTCTTCTTGGACCCATAGGTCATTCAGGAGCATGTTCTTTAATTTCCTTGTGTCTGTATAGTTTCCAGAGTTTTTCTTATTATTGATTTCCAGTTTTAATTCATTGTGATCTGAAAAGATACTTGAAATGATTTTAGTTTTTTAAAATTTGTTGAGAAGTTATTTGTGACCTAACACATTGTCTATCCTGGTGAATGTTCCATATGCTGACAAGAAGAAAGTATATTCTGTGGTTGT
>NW_007770964.1:0-3310 GCF_000696425.1 Galeopterus variegatus | reverse complement strand
CAAGACTGAAAAGGCCTAGAATGGATAGAATATTTGAAGTTAATCTACTATTAATGTTGCTTATATCATATCACATATAATGCCTGAGTAGTTGCTGGTATGATCTGTGTATTTTCATTAGTTTCAAGAAATTTTTTTTCTGTTTCTTCTTGGACCCATACGTCATTCAGGAGCATGTTCTTTAATTTCCTTGTGTCTGTATAGTTTCCAGAGTTTTTCTTGTTATTGATTTCCAGTTTTAATTCATTGTGATCTGAAAAGATACTTGAAATGATTTTAGTTTTTTTTTTTTTTTGTCTTTTTCTGTGTCCGGCAACGGATCACAACCCTCAGTGTTGCCCCCGTACTGGACCGGGGACTGGCAACGGGATCGCAACCCTCAGTGTTGCTCCCGCACCTCGCTCAGCCAGTGAGCGGGAACCGGTCTGCATGTGGGATCCGAACCCTCGGGCGGGAGCGCCGCCGCACTTCCCAAGCGGCACACTATCCAGTGCGCCACCGGGCCGGCCCGAAATGATTGTAGTTTTTTAAAAAATGTTTGAGGCTTGATTTGTGACCAAACATGTGGTCTGTCCTGGACAATGTTCTATGTGCTGAAGAGAAGGAAGTATATTCTATAGTTGTTGGATGAAATGTCATGTAGATGTCTGCCAAGTACAATCAATTTAAAGTATAGTTTAAATCCTGTGTTTCTCTGTTGATTTGTTCCCTAGATGACCCGTCCAATTTTCAGAGATGGGTGTGCAGGTCCCCGACTATTATTGCATTGGGGTCTATCTTTTTCCTCAGGTCTAATAGTGTTTGTTTTATGAATCTGGGTGCTCTGATGTTGGGTGTGTATATATTTATGATTGTTAGGTCTTCTTGCTAGATAGATCCCTTTATCACTGTATAATGGCCTTCTTTGTTCTTTTTATGGTTTTAGGTTTTGAGTCTATTTTATCTGATATAAGCATGAGTGCCTCCATGGCCTAGGTGCTGGGGTACTTAGTGGTTGCTTGGTGAGGTTAGTGACACTGTGTTGGTTAGGTCATTGAGGACATGGGTGAGCTCTCGAGTTCTTGGGAGAAGTGCCTGTGTGCTCTGTCTCTCTTTGGCTAGGATGGGTGATCCTGCCGGAGCTTGTTGGCATCCTGACAAGTGTCCCATGACCCTGATAGGTGCACTGGTATATACTGGAACTCCTCAGATTGAATGGGTGAGTTTGGGCAATGTTTCTCTTTCTAGTTCCTATAAGTAGAGGTTCCTCCTGGGTCCTTGCTTCCCCCTGTTGGGGGATGGGTTGGTGGTAGCTGGGAATCTTCTTCTGTCCTCCGTTGGGCTATCCTGGGTTTCTGTACTCTCTGGGGGCTCGACATGTGTCTAAAGGCAGTCACATGAGCTGTACATGTAGCTCCCACTCCCATGTGTACAACTGTGGGTGAAGCATAATTCCCCCTGTGGTTTGGGCCACTGGGACCAGGGTCTACACTTGCTCACCTCTTTCTGGCAACTTCATTCCTGACCCTGCTTGTGTCAACGCAGTAGAGTGGGCAGTGCTGGGGGGTCCTGCACACAGTCAGCATGGCTGATGCCGTGGCAGTTGGGTTTCCCATCTGGGGTGGCTGTTGCAGGAGGCCCATGAGTGGCTGGGGTGTTGGTGCAGAAGTGACAGGGGTGGGGGGCATCCAGAAGGCATGGGTGGCTGCTGGTGACTGCTGCAGCAGCAATGGTGGGGAGTGGGATGAACCTCTTGTGGTAAGGTGGGTGACGGTCCTGGGACTGGACATTGGCACCAGCAACTGTGGCAGTGGGCCTACTGTGGTCTTCTGCAGGAGAAATATGCCCCAGGCACCTCTAGTCTGCCATCCCCCCACAATCCCCAATTGTCTGAAAAATTCAAAACAAAAACAAAAAGAAAAACTTCTAGTTTCTGGGAATGGTGAGCCAGGATATTCAGATGAACCACCATGTTGAAAGCAATGCAAGGTAAAATATAAAAAGTCAAAAGTCTGATAAAAAAAAAAAAAAAAAAAAAAAAAAAAAAAAAAGCAAAAAAAAAAAAAAGAAAAAATTGTTTAGATGGTCAGGAATTACCAGCCCAAAACTGAAGGAAAAGAAAAGGCAGATTTTGGAGTCAGGGCATTTTTCCATTTTACCAAATCTGAATTTTTATTTTGAAAATGTATATAAACTTTATGGGGATGTCCCAAAGAAAAAAGGCTTTCACATAGTGGGGAGCCTAGTAAGAGTCTTTCCCTACAGTGAGCTGGGACCCTAGAGGGCTCTACCCTCAGAAAGATAAACTGGAAGAAAACAAGCCATTGTATGAACTTGCATTCTGGTCTCATCATCTGGATAGTCTAGAGAATCTCTAGTGTTAAACCCATTTTAAGGTACCTGAACTGGTAATATCCCTAGGAGTCTAGATAAAGCAAATACAAACAATTCTTGAGGAAGTTATGTTCATCCAAAACCTCAAAGTATTCCTGGTAATAATTTTTCAAGTAAAATGGCCAGCATACAGCCAAAGATAATTTTGCTCAAGGAAACTATGAGCAAAAAGGAAGAGGAAAAACAAAAATAAAAACAAAACCAAAAAACAGACAAAAGTAACATGCACAAAAAAATTATGAGACAGTCTATACAACAATTATCCTTATTATGTTTTTTAAGTCAAGCTTGATAATATTCCCAACAAGTAAAATATATAAAAAGTGACTAAACGTATTTGAAAATAGCCAACTAGAACTTCTGGAATTGAAGAAAAGCATAACAACCAATGAAAAACTCAATGTATAGGATTTAGTGAATATTAGATTCAGTGGAAGAGAGAATTAATAAACTAGAAGACAAGGCAGACAAATTAACCAGAGTTCGTTGTGAAGAGAAAAAAAGATGGAAAATACAGGTAAGAAAGGAAGAAACAGAAATGCAGTTTACATATATGTAACTGGAGCCCTCATAGGAGAGGACTGAAGGAAAGGGGGCAGAGACAATATCTGAAGAAATGATAAGTTAATTAACAATTAAGAAGGCTACCAATCCACAGATTCAAGAAATAAAGTGAATCTCAAGACAAATAAGAAGAAGTCAACCCCTAGATCCATTACATTGGAACCACAGAATGGTGATCACAAGGAGAAAATTTTAAAGGCAGCCTGAGAATGAAGACAGATGGCTCTAAAAGCAGTGGAAGATGGTGGCTAACTTCACAGAAATTACAGTGAAATCCAGAGGCTGAGGGATGATATCTTTAAAGAAGATTATTGCCAAACTAAAATTTTACATCCAGTGATGATATCTTGCAAGAATAAGGGTAAATAAAGAC
>NW_007770963.1:4960-5526 GCF_000696425.1 Galeopterus variegatus | reverse complement strand
TTATAACTTGCCAGTTACTGTCTAAATTGATTCAACTGAGACTTACAAGATAATACTGTTTGTTCTATTTACATATATGTTTTTCTTCCCAAATCCTCATCGAGCTACCACCAAAATTCTCAATAGCGGCAGAATCTCAGTCTCAGATAAGTAGTAGCTAGTTGGTTGCAACATCAGGGCAGAAATTCAGATTTCTGGATTCTGAATTAGTTTCTCTCTGGATCAAAATACCCTGCCATTAGGATAAGTATCTTTTTAAAACTTTTTTTTCCTCTTAATTATGAAAGCAATTTATCCCCATTGGGGAAATTGTAGAAAAAGTAAAATGAACTTATTGTGCATTCAATAGTATAGTCTGCTGTTTTTTCTTACTGTTAGATCTCATAAGCATGTTTGTATATCATTAAATCAAGAAATGTTTCTAGTGACTAGCATAATCTATGTGTAACTGTCATAATTTAGATAATATTTGACATTTGGATTGTAGCTAGATCCTTGCTATTATAATAATGCCTCAGTGAAAATATTTGTATGTAAGTCTTTGTTTGCATTTTACATCTTTTCCT
>NW_007770963.1:2625-3051 GCF_000696425.1 Galeopterus variegatus | reverse complement strand
GGTAAGTGTTTTGCTACGATTCTTTGTGAATTTGGAAAATAGTAAGGCAGTAGGATCAGAGTGTGCCCTGGGATTCATAGAGGCAAGTTCTTTCTACAGTTTGCCACATTGCTCTTTGTGAATACAGTCGAATAGAAAATAAGCAATCTGTCTAGAAAAAGAAATGCAGAGACTACTTTATCTGACATAGAATTCTATGGAATGAAATAANAGTAGATTGCCTATTATTTCTATAAGTATCTCTACAATTAATTCAGGCACCGGAGAGTCAGATTCATTAAATTTGGTTCATAAGTATTCAATATATGCAATTTAAAATAATGGTATTTTTACAATCAAAATCTAATTCTTTTGCCTCCTTAGCGCTGGCTGACAGAGCAGAGAGCTCAGTGTCCTCATTGCCGGTAAGTGTTTTGCTACGATTCT
>NW_007770963.1:0-810 GCF_000696425.1 Galeopterus variegatus | reverse complement strand
CCTTGATTTATTTGTGCCCATATTGAGACATTTAGGTTGTGTCAGCTTTTGGTTGTTTTAAATTATGATTCCAGGGCCGGCCTGGTGGCGCACTGCTACAGTGCGCCGCTTGGGAGCGCAGTGGCGCTCCCACCGAGGGTTCGGATCCCACATACAGACCGGTTCCTGCTCACTGGCTGAGCGAGGTGCGGGCGCAGCACCGAGGGTTGCGTGCGATCCGTTGACAGACACGAAAAAAGACAAAAAAAAGAAAAAATAACATAAATTATGATTCCAGAATGCCATCTTTTGCCCATATTTCTTCTTATTCACTTTTCTCACGTTACTTTGTAAGAAGACCAGCACTATCAAATGGAACTTACTGTAATGATGAAAATGTTCTATATCTACACCGTCCAAACTGGTAATCATTAGCTACATGCGGCTGTTGAGCACTTGAAATATATCTAGTGTGACTTTGTGATGAAGTTTATTTTTTAAAATTTTAATTAATTTGAATTTTTTCGTCACATGTGGCTAGTGGCTATCACTTTGAACAGTACAGCTTTAGACTGAAGAGTTGAGAATTCAATCTGTAATCGAAATTGTCATTTTTTCTTTTTTTTTTTTGTTTTAGTAAATGATGCATTAATGTGATGAAAAGCAGCAAAGCATACTTATCTTGTGTCTTTGTTATTATTTTAATAGTGTGGTATGTATGAGTATGATTGTGAGCTCTGTTTTAAAGGATGTGGTTTTTTATCTCATTTATTTATTTATTTATTTATTTTTGGTGGCTGGCCGTGTGGGAATTCAAACCCTTGACCTTGG
>NW_007770962.1:0-5528 GCF_000696425.1 Galeopterus variegatus | reverse complement strand
CCCTTGGCGGGAGCGCCGCCGCACTTCCCAAGCGGCGCACTGTAGCAGTGCGCCACCGGGCCGGCCCCTAAACAGCATGTTCTTAATCAACCAAGAGGTAAAAGAAGAAATCACAAGGGAAATTAGAAATTACCTTGAGATAAATGAAATAAGAAACACAATATGCCCAAACTTATAGGTCCCAGCAAATGCAGTGCTAAGAGGGAAATGTACACACATTCTTCCCTAGTCTTCCCGAGTCTTCAGGCTGCTATCACAAAATACCATAAACTGGGTGGCTATAAACAACAGAAATTTATTTCTCACACTTCTGGAGGCTGGGAAGTCCATGACAAAGGCACCAGCAAATTTGGTGCCTCGTTAGGGCTCACTTCCTGGTTCGTAGATGGTTTTTGTCTTGTTGTGTCCTCACATGGGGAAGGAAGGAGGGAACTATATGGAGTTTCTATTATGGGGGCACTAATCCCATTCAAGAGGACTCTTATGACATAATCAACTCCCAAAGTCTCCCACCTCCAAATACTATTACATTGGGGGTTAGGATTTTAACATACGATTTTTGGAGAGACACAAATATTCAGTCTTTAGCATATACATTAAAAAGTTCTCAAGCCGGGCCGGCCCGGTGGCGCACTGCTATAGTGCACCGCTTGGGAGTGTGGTGGCGCAGAGGGTTCGGATCCCACATACAGACTGGTTCCCGCTCACTGGCTGAGCGAGGCTCGGGAGCAACACCGAGGGTTGCAATCCCGTTGCCGGTCCCGGTCCGGTACGGGGGCAACACTGAGGGTTGCGATCCGTTGCCAGACACGGAAAAAGACAAAAAAAAAAAAAAGTTCTCAAGCCAATAACTTTACACCTTAAGGACCTAGAATATGGAGAGCAAACTAAACCCAAATCTAGCAGAAGAAGGAAATAGAGATTAGAGCTCATATAAATAAAATAGAAAATAGAGAAAACAAAACCAGAAGTTGTTTCTTTGACAATATCAACAAAATTGACAAATCATTAGCTGGACTGATTAAGAAAAAAAGAGAGGATTCAAATTACTAAAATTAGAAATGTGAGGACATTACTAGCAATTTTACATACATAAAAAAGATTGTAAGAGAATACTATAAACAATTATATGTCAAAAGATTAGATAACCTAGATGAAATGGAAAAATTACTAGAAACACACAATCTACCAAAAATGAATCACAAAGAAACAGAAATCTGAAAAAATCAATAAATAGTAAAGAGATTGAATTAGTATTCAAAACCTCCCAACAAAGAAAAGGCCTGAGCTGGATAGCTTCACTGATGAATTTTACCAAATACTTAAAGAATTAACACCAAT
Source organism: Galeopterus variegatus (assembly GCF_000696425.1). Lineage (NCBI taxonomy): Eukaryota > Metazoa > Chordata > Mammalia > Dermoptera > Cynocephalidae > Galeopterus > Galeopterus variegatus. Next base: position 4,187 of record NW_007770962.1, on the reverse strand, counting down.
CCTTCTCAACTCTCAAAAAACTGAAGAGGATAAAAAACTTTCTAACTCAATCTAAAAAGCCAGAATTACCCTGACACCAAAACCAGGCAAAGAAGAAAGAAGAGAACTGCAGACCAATATGTCTTATAAATACTTATGCAAAAATCTCAATATAATACAAGCAAATCAAATTCAGAAACGTATTAAAAGGTTTATACACCATGGCCAAGTGGAATTTATTCCTGTTTCAACGTGTGAAAAGGAAACATATTGAACAACATCAATAAAATGAAGGGGAAAAAGGCCCATGACTGTCTCAATTGGTGCAGAAAAAGCATTTGACAAAACTCAACAACCTTTCATGATAAAAACATTAAATAGACTAGGAAGCTTCCTCAGTATGATAAGGCTATATGTAAAAAAACCACAGCTAATATCGTCAGTGGTGAAAGACTGAAAGATTTTCTCTTAAGATGAGAAACAAAACAACAATGTCCACTTTCACCACTTCTATATAACATAATATTGGAATTTTTAGCTAGACCAATTAGGCAAGAAAAAGAAATGAGGCATCCAAATTGGAAATGAAGACATAAAATTATCTCTGCTTGCAGACAATGTGATCTTATATACAGAAAACCCTAAGAATTCTGCACACTCAAAAGATTGTTAGAACTAATAAACAAATTCAGCAAAGTTGCAGTAAACAGAATCAATACATAAAAAATAACTTGCATTTCAATACACTAAGAATTAATAATCCAAAAAGGAAATTAAACAAAATTTCATTTACAATAGCATCAAAAAGAATACAATACCAGTAATAAGTTTAATCAAGAAGTAAAAAAACTTGCGCACCAAAAACTATAAAACATTCATGAAACTAAAGAGGATATAAATAAATGGAAAGACATCTTATATTCATTGATTAGACACTTAATATTGAAGATGACAGTGCTGACCAAAACTACAGATTCAATGCAATTCCTATAAAAATCCCAATGGCTTTTTTGTAGAAATAGACAAACCCATCCTAAAATACATGTAGAATCTCAAAGGACCCCAAATAGCCAAATCAATCTATAAAAAGGAGAAGAAACTTGGAGGACTCACACTTCCTGATTTCAAAACTTACTACAAAGCTATGGTAATCAAAACAGTTTGGTACTGGCATAAAAGATAAACATGTAGGCCTTTGGAATAGAATAAAGAACCTTGAAAGAAATCCTCACATGTATTGTCAATTGATTTTAGATGAAGGTGCCAAGACCATTCCACGGGGAAAGGACAGCCTTTTCAACAAATGGTTCCGGGAAACTTGGATGTCCACTTGTAAAGAATAAAGTTACCTTACACCACATACAAAAATAGACTAAAAATAGATCAAAAACCTGGTAGTACACATGTAAAGTAGTTCAGCCACTGTGTAAAACAATTTGGCAGTTCCTTGAAAAATTAAACATAGAATTCCCATATAATCTAGCAATTTCATTTCCAAGTATATACCCCAAAGAAGTGGAAGCCATGACTAGAACAGATACTTGAAAACCAATGTTCATAGGCAGCATTATTCGCAATAGCCAAAAGGTGGAAACAACCCAAATGTCCACCAAGAGATGACTAGATACACAAAATTTTATATATACGTGCAATAGAATATTACTCAGACTTAAAAAGGAATGACATTTTGTTACATGCTGCAATGTGGGTGAATCTTAAAAACATTATTCTAAGTGAGATAAGCCAGTCATAAAAGGGCAAATGTATGATTCCACTTATATGAGATACCTAAAACAGGCAAATTCATGGAGACAAAAAGTAGATTAGAGGTTATCAGGTGCTGGGGGTAGAGGGAGTGGGATGTTATTGCTTAACTGTGCAAAATTTATGTGTAGGGTGGTGAAAATTTTTCTGGAGATGGATAATAGTGATGGTAACACAACATCATGAAATTGCTTAATGCCTTGAATTGTACACTCAAAAATGGTGAGCAGAGTAAATTTTATGTTGTTTTACCTCAACAAAAAAGAAAAAAATCAAAAAATCCTCAGTGGAGGAGTGTCGACATCTCATTGTAATGAAAGCATGTGAAATTGGAGACATAGGTGTAGGTATATGTGAGGACTTCGTGGAAAAATAAAATGTGTCATGCACAACAAAAAAAATGCCAGTACTTTGGATGACTTCATTTCAGTTTAACCAGAATCTATGGGCTTGGACCCAAGAATCAATATTTTCTTAAATCTTTTTAAAAGATTCCAATGTGCAGGAAGCTTTGAACACACATATATGAGTATAATATATATTATGTTACTCCACGGTTGATTTTTTTTTTAATCCAACCTTAAAGGTGTGCTGCTGTGAATTCAGGCTAAGGTCTGCTATTATTTCCTTTTGGGCAGTAGCATCATAGGAGCAGCAGCGCCCCCTGGAGGCCACAGTGCGAAGACAGCGGTGACACCAGGAGAGCCTCCAGTGAAAGTGTCTTTGGAGAAAGGAGATGGAGTCTGAGATCGATTTCAGGGTCTGGTCACTTTTCCATGGCCAGTCTTGGAAGCTAAGAATGTCCTCTTTGTGGCCACTACTAATCTGGGAGGCCTAGGATTTGTTTGATCAAGAGTTTCAGTAGTTTTCCTTATAGCCTGTCCCAGTTTTATGTAATTCCTGAATTTCTCATTTAGGGTTTGGGACCCAAAAGATATGGATTTGGATCCTGGACCTGCCACTTACTTGGCATACAAAAGATACATAATTTGCAGTTTTTCCCTCTGTAAAGTAGAAATAATAGCACTCCATGTGGGCTCAGCGAGGATTTGTTTCCACCTGTTTGTTGGTGGGATGCTATTGTTTGAACTCAGTCAAAGCCTATATTCTTAACTACAGGAGATCATTGGAACCTGGTGGTGGTTCTGGTGGTTCAGAAGCCCATCTTCTTTCTACCCCATCAGTCAGCGCATAAGTCCCAGATAGTTTAGGACAGGAGGGATGTGGGAACACCCTGTGAGCTTTGAGTTTAATTAAAATAGGCTTCATTAAGTTAGAGCACATAATGGACTATCTGAGGAAGACTTAAAATGCAGATCTCCCTGCAGGGATTCTTGGGCCGGGATGGGGGCAGATGGGGTGTCATTACCTCATAGCACATGAAGACTCCTATGGGCTTGGTGGGCTTGATCCTGATGCCAAGGTTTCCTTCTGTGTTGGGCGGCAGGATGTTGCCCTTGTCGTCGATGATCTGGAGCAAGAGGCCTGTGAATCCCACCCGCAGGACTCCTCAGACCTTCTGCTCCACCCAAGCATTGCCTGCCTCATTCACAGGACATCAGTGAAGATGAATGGGGTTAGTGATGGAGGAATGGGTCAGAAAGTAGAATAGAACTGTCAAAAGTCTTTGAAATCAGCAGTTGTAAAACCCAAATCAAGGGTCTGTTTGTTTTATGTGTGTAGACATCACCGATGTGTCTTCAAACTAGAACACGCTGATCAAGGAAAATGAAAAGCACCAGCTGGTAGAGCTGCCAGTGCTACCTCCAGGTGTTCTTTCCCAGTCATTGTGTGTGATGCCTTCGGCTACCCTAGTGCCCATGATAATACAGTTCTCAACTGAAGTCTCCATAGGAAACCCAAGAAAAGATAGGAAGAAAGAGCAAGGACCACTAAGTCAGGGAATGGTGGCTGGTTCTGCCATCTGGTGTCACACAATGATTCAACCCCTAACTTCTCCCTGCCAAAGCCCTTAAGACCAGACCTGCATGTCAAAAGGTGCGACGGCCTTCCCCATGGAACCTGGCTTGACCTTCATTCCCCGGAGGACACCGCAGCATATTCCCTGTTCACAAAAGAAGGAGGATTGGGGTTGGCCATGGAGTTCAGGCTCAGCTCACAGCAGCAAGAGTCACACACAGCCTCCCCTGCTCATGGATGTCATTTGATGCTGCACAAAGAGCCCTTGTGGGGAAGCTGGAAGGCCTGGATCCCAGGCTCAAGGTGTTGACCCAACTCTACTCAGCAGACTTTGCTGCACTCAACATGGGCTGGGCAAGAGCTAGATGTGGGGTCTACAGAGTCCAGTGGGGTGACAGAGAATGAGGAAAAGGAGTAACTCCTGGGGCGTGGGCATACAATGTAGGGTATGCAGTATCCACTGTATGCCAGGCATATGCCAGTTCACTAGGGGAAGGCCACGAGTCTACTTAGCAAATACTTGG
>NW_007770961.1:5118-5528 GCF_000696425.1 Galeopterus variegatus | reverse complement strand
TTAATGTCTAATACGTCTTTGGATCTAAACTTAAAAAATTGTTGGTAAAGCTAACCTTCCCTGACCTTGGAGTTAGATTAAAAACCAAAAAGACATAGCTCCGAGAAACTATGAAGTCTTCTTTTAAAGCATGTTGCCTTCTCACAATCATTGAATCAATATTTTATAGCTATTCGCCTATGTCTATCTTCCCCACCTAGCTACAAGTCATACGAGGTCAGGGATTATGTTTTACGCCACCACCATTTTCTTAACACCAGTGCTTGGAATATTATGGGCTCTCCATTTGTAAGTGTTTTTGACTACATTTTGGTGCAGGCGTGGGACTTTTTTCTTTTTTTACTAGATATATAGTTATAGAAGATATACAAAGGTAAATTATGGCACTGATTTGGAATCTTCTTTTTTTT
>NW_007770961.1:1928-3877 GCF_000696425.1 Galeopterus variegatus | reverse complement strand
CTCTTCAAGGCTCCACCTTTCAATTACCATAATAGGATTTCCCACCCTCTCAACAGTCACACTGGGGGCTAAGTTTCCAATACATAAAACTTGGGGGACACAATTCAAGCTTCACTGAGTTTTGGGAGGACATAATTCAATCCACTAAAGGGTACAAAAAATATTGCAGACTCCAGTGAATGGAGGAAAGTGACTGGGAATCCAGGGGTAACAGAGGTCCGTGGTTGGAGTAGGCTCCAGCCAAATGCTACGAGCCTGAGACAGGACAGTGGCTTCTGGAGTCAGGACAGTGCAACTCCACTCCCATAGAGAAATGCCAGGTTTCAGTTAAAGTGAGGAAATGGAGAGATTTTCTGAAAAAAAAAAAAGAAGATAAAGTGGATTTTTTTAAAAACAATGTAATGATTCCAGGACGCATAATTGGGGCGTGTGTGTCGATACTAAGCAGATCCAGGGATGAGAAAGTAAGGATCAATAGAAGGATATGGGGCTGAGAGGTTACTAAAGGAGGTGGAGGATTCACCACATTCACTGACAGAGGTGTAGGCATGTGATCTGTTCAGATGTAAGGGGCTTCACGACTTGTGTTTATTTAGCAAGAGGAATTGATTGTGTGTGTCTGTGTGAGTATAATCAAATGGAGGGGCCGGAGGTTATGCTATCAGAGTGCGAGGACTTCTTGCAAAATTAAAGAGGGATGGGAGGGACCCACCTAGGGACAGCAGGCAGGATTCTCTCAGAACGGCAGCAAGGGCTCTGTGAGGCGGGGTGAGGACATTGGCGACCAGAGGGTTGCCGAGCTCTGTCTAGCCGGATACCTACCTGAAAAATAAATGCGCACGCAGGAGTCAGCTCCAAAGGTGCTGGCAAGAGCCCTGGTGTGACGGGAAGGAAAGAACCTGTGCCACGATGCACGAAGAAGCCGTGACAGCTTTGTCGCCAGCGCTGAGCCTCCGCTCCCATGGCAGCACCGTGTGAGGTCACAGGTGTTCTCTCCATGACGCTTCTGCTGGGATGTGCCCGCATTTCTGTATGCGGACAATGAACGTGTAGAAATGAAGTTATAAGCACAATGACAGTTGTACTTACCACAAAGAAAATGAAATACGTAGGGAAACATTTAACAAAACATATACAGGATCTACATAAGAAGATTGCAGAAAGCTAATACTGTCAGCTTTTGAGAAATTGTAATTCGGCTGAATTTGACAACAATGATGTGGACTTCTACATTTGACAACAATGATGTGGACTCCTAGACAAACCTATGCAGGACCCCAGAAAACACCTTACACTTCAGAGTAAAAGGGAAGACATTTAACCTCACATTGATATTTTTCAATTTCCCCTGAGTAAAGATTTTTATATAGAAAATTCACTCATTTAGTCGCCTATCTATTCAATGATATTTATTCATTATTCATCATATAGTCCATGCTATGGGAAAACAGCAAAGGTGAATAACAGGACTTGTTGTTTTGACAAGCTTTACCACCAAATAAGAAATGTAGGTAGTAACAAAACCAACCCTAAGAAAAGCATCCTTCTTTAGGAATTTAATTTTGCATTCAGAAATCCAACCTGTATATGAATAGCTATACCAATTTGCATTAATATAAGCATAAATGGTGAACATTATATGTTCATAGTCTACTTGGTGGTTTTTCTACCTAAACCACAATTAACAAATTTATCTTTGCATAAATATCTGCATATATTTCATCTTTATACATTATGTGCCCATTAACCCAAATTTATAATTATTGCCTTGTGCATTTGGCTATCTTCTATCAGACAGGAGAAAAAGTGTTCCCAACAAAAAAACATTTTCAATGTCTTTTATTTTTACCTATGTAATTACCTTTACAGATGCTCTTTATTCCTTCGTGTGGATTTGAGTTACTGTGTACTACCTGTTCATACCAGTCCAAAGAACCCCTTTTGTATTT
>NW_007770961.1:332-934 GCF_000696425.1 Galeopterus variegatus | reverse complement strand
GTGGATTTGAGTTACTGTGTACTACCTGTTCATACCAGTCCAAAGAACCCCTTTTGTATTTTTCATAGGACAGGTGTATAAGTGATCAATTCCCTCTTTTTAAAAAAATATTGAAATGTCTTAAATTCACCTTCATTTTTGATGGACAGTTTTGCATCATATAGTATTTTTAGTTGACCCTCTTTTTCTTTCTGCACTTTGAATATGTCACTCCATTGCTGCTGGCCTTCATGGTTACCAATGAGAAATCAGATGCTTATCTTATTGACCTGACTCATTAGGCAATGTAAAATTTCATAATGATATTGAAGATTCTATAAAATATTTTGAGGGTTAGCATCACTTAAATAATTCATTTTCTCTTGCATATGTTTATGAATTTATTGAATATAAATACTGCCCATTTTTTAGAATTACAGTGGTCCTTCAGTATCCTTGATGGATTGTTTCCAGGACCCCACGTGGATACCAAAATCTGCAGATGCTCAAGTTCTTTATATAAAATGGTATGGTATTTGCATATAACCTTTGCATATCCTCCTTTATACTTTAAATTATCTCTAGATTACTTGTGATACCTGATACAATGTAAATGCTATATA
>NW_007770961.1:0-287 GCF_000696425.1 Galeopterus variegatus | reverse complement strand
CTATAAATATGTTTGTCTGATAAACTTTGAGTTAATCAGTAAATGTATAACTACTATTGACATTATTTCTTCCTTTGAGTATCCAGCCCTTCAAATGTAAGCACCTTACGCATGACAGAGGATGGCATAACTGTTAATTGATGGGATGGTTAATTTTAGGTGTCGGCTTGATTAGATGGAGGAATACCGAGAGACCAGATAAAGCTATCTTTTCAGGTGTGTCCACGAGGGTGTTTCCAGAAGAGATTAGCATGTGAGTCTGAGTGGACTGGGTGTAAAAGACCTGC
>NW_007770960.1:5586-8146 GCF_000696425.1 Galeopterus variegatus | reverse complement strand
TGTGTTATATGTCTACGGAGCAAATCATATTAGAGACACACTGTAGAAAACTATTAGCACAGACTCAAGTAAACAAAGAATCAAAAGGCATTGTTATTCTGAGTCCAAGGCAGTCACAAGCAAAATGACAAGCATCATTATAAACAAAATTATCATTATCAACAAAATGGAGGAACAGTAGGTAAAATGAAGTGGGTGGCCACAATTTCCTTATAACTTGACAGGAAAGCATATTTCATTGAAGTAAATGCACTCATGTTCATATTTTAATATGTATGAAACCAGGGGGGAGAATGATAGATGGAGAACTACAGTCGATTTTGACCAGTGAGCGTCCTCTGGAAGATGAAGCCCTCATCAGACAACTGAACCTGCAGGTCCCTTGTTCTTGGACTTCCCAGCCTCCGGAACTATGAGAAAATAAATTTCTGTTCTTTACAAATTACCCAGTTTCGGGTATTCCTTTATAACAACACAAAATGGACTAGGACACTATCTTTACCTGGTCTCCTCATCCCTCAAGCACCTGCTCTTTTATAATAACTCTTGTCAATCTGCTCTGTCCTATTTCTTGACATATTGTCCCTATGGTTGATTCTGTATTGAATTTGGCCGGCATAAAACATAAAGGTTAAGAGGGCAGGCTTCTTAAGAAGAAGTCTATTTGAGATTATAATTCCAGTTTTCTTGGTTATTGGATGTGGCTTTAGATAAATGACCAAATTAAAAAAAAAATCTGTCTTTACCTCAGTTTCCCTATCTCTAGAATGGGAATAATCTGTAGAATAGGAACAACCTCATATGGCTATTGTGAAGATTAAATGGGATAATACAAGTAACATGCTTTAAATTGTCTCGGCATATATTAAATGCCTTTTTAAATGTTGGCAACTGTATTTTTTAATGTTGTTTTGTAATTGACTCATGAATGTAAGCCTTTCTTCTAACATATCTTGAAAAGAATGTTCATTCAAACCTCTATGTTCCTACCCCTCTACTTTCTATCTGCCAATACTGCCTAGCTGATACCTAGTAAGGATTCGTGCTCCTCCAACTCCAGACTCTCTACTGATTATCTTACATGGTATTTCAAGTTTGCACAAGAACTCCGAGGAAGTGTTATTCACCTCACTTTTCAGATGACTGAACAGACTGGAAAGGAACTTGTGTAAGGTCACAGGTATGGGGAGCTGGGATTTATATCAGATTTTTGTAACGTCAAAGCTTTAATGTTCTTTCTTCCCTTCTGGATAACCCACTCATATCAGAGGAAGAAAAGACAGACAAGGCATGCGATCACTGCAGACTCGCAAGCTCCCTCTTAAGTCACCAATCTCAATTCTCAGCAGCTCAATGAGATTCAAACCCAGGTCTGAACAACCCTGGACTGTTAATAAGTACGCCACTCTTTTTTTGTCTTTCTATTGGTAGAAGGCAGAAGTAGCCTTTTAGGGAAGAAATAATTATTTCCAGAGAAAAAGTCACAGGTCAGAAATTTATATTATAAATCTAAGAGGGAAGTTAGTGTTTGTGTAAAACAGACCATCAAAATTTCTTTGTATTTTTTCTAGCAGTATACCATATGTAACATTTATGCGATAAGTACATTAACCATGTTTGGTTAGCTTTAATTGCAGGGATATATTGATACTTAATCTTAATTCCAGAAACAGATGATATTCCTCTCACAATTCAGAGTAGGAAAATATGAGCCAAATAAACTTTTAATTCAAATAGTGTGTCATTTCAGTATTTTCATGTGCCTTCACAAATTACAATGTCTAATACATTTCTGTAAAAGAAAACCTAATTAAGTATATAAAATTTTATTTTATAAATTATTTGCATTTACGGTTTTATACAAAAGAAAATGGGAAAGTTGGAAAACGTGAATAACAACAAAACCACACTCCAGGGTGAACTTCTGATAAAGAGTAACTCGGTTTTCCAGGTTTGCAGGTGAAACGCATGGCCACAGTGTCCCTTCAAGGTCCTTCAAAATAGGAAATGCCTTGGAAGAACCAATTCTTTAGGCAGGTGAGAAAGTTCATTTAGACCTTCACTCATTCACCAATATTGTTGAGCACCTACACTGTGCCAGAAAAAACACCTTATAAGGAAGGACCAAGTAGAAAACAACTGTAGTGGGCAGAAACCAGATGTGCTCATGACCTGGTGGAGGTCATCGAAAACCACAGACCTTGTCATTCAGTGACTTGCTTCTAAAGAACATGAAGTTATTCATAGATATCATCTGTTTCTCAAACCTTTCACAGGGCATGTTTGACAATGCTGTTCACTGAACAATTTTACAGACAGAAGATTGAAGGTGTAAAAGCAAGTAACTTAGACAGCTCTACTCACCAGGAAAACTGAGACTGGATTCAGGGCTTCTGATTTATGGGCAAGGTTAAAAAAAAAAAAGTAAAAATGTATATTCTTCATTCAAAATGGCTATTTTTGTAAATGCTATTATGTAGATTGATTAACTTCCAAATGAAGTTGATGTTAACTGATTGAGCTAAAGGGATGATGTGTAAAAAAAAAAAAATATATATAT
>NW_007770960.1:0-5528 GCF_000696425.1 Galeopterus variegatus | reverse complement strand
GATGTTAACTGATTGAGCTAAAGGGATGATGTGTAAAAAAAAAAAACAAAAAAACAAATATATACAGTTCACAACTGGTGCTCCTTATTTGACCAAGAAACATGAGATTCCACAGATATCCTGTTCTTAGTACATGGATGTATTTTTAAAGTGGAGGAGGTTGGCCAAAAATGTGCCCATAATTACACAAATGTACTCTATCCTCAGGGTAACTCTAGGAGGGGGTGAAAGTTTTTCATTTACAATTGCTCAAGATTTCTCTTTTAAATTAAAAAATCCTCAGTGGGGCAGCAGAAAGCATTGAAGGTACTCATTATCCAGATTCAAATGAAAGACTTTTTAAAAGCTGCCTTATGTAAAATCAACTTATTAATGATAGAAACCATCCTATTCTTTACAAACACTTATTTGTGAGCTCTACTGCATACGTACATTTCCTTGTTTTTTTAAAAATACATTTTAGTGCTGCCCACCAATATAATGCACTTTTCTAATATGCTTATTAGATCAAAAAAGACTTGAAGCATCAGATTTTAAAGCTGAAAGATCAAGTTTTCATACCACGATGCTGGTCCCTTCAGAGCCCCAGGGCTGCTTGGACTTTTAGTTTATGAACACAAGTGCTAAGGCTACATCATGAAAACCATGAATCTAAAGTCTAAGTCTGAACTTAGAAAGATGGGTCCTTTTTGAAGATTTTGTGGAACTCGTTACATATACTTTCTAGGATCTGACATTGGCCAAAAAGCCAGGATTAGAGGATCCGGGAGAAACTCAACCATATGCCACTAACCCGGTGTGTCACAATGGGCGTGCCACAAACTCCTGATTCCTCTGTGTCTTCACTACACAATTGCTGAATCAAACTAGGTCATCCTTAAGGTCCCTCTTCATTTCTAAAATCCAAATGTTGACCTATTCCTCCTATCCTGGATTTTTCTTACTTTAAATTTACCTTCCTCTTATCTTGTATTCTGTGAGAATAAAAAGTCATTCATCATCATCAAAACATTGCACATGAAAACATTTATATATAACCCAAGACACTGTCACAAATCTTCTTTGAATTAATGTTTTGGGACTGGTTACTGTGCTAAGCATATATAATTATTCCATTTTCCCAAGGTCCTAAAACCAGAAAGTAGAAAGTTGGGCTTCAAATCCAGGTCTCTGGGTCTAATGACCACTGAGATACTGCTTATCTGTAGATGAATCACAATGTTCTTCAGGTCAGGGGCTTCAGAATCACATGTGGAGGAACTCCATACACGACCCCTCCTGCCACCTAATATACCCCATCACTCCACCTCCCACGGTGGTGAGCCACCAATCCCATACGAGAAAGCCACAACATATTCATGTCTACCAATCATACAAAAAGATCCAAGCACATATGATAAATTTATTTGAATTTTGCATGCAGTGTGGGGAGAGTTGCTTTTTCCTTTTTTCCAGTTAGAGCTCTGATTTCCTGTGCTGACCATAGTGCTATAGTAGTGAAAATATTTACAAATTGTCAATTTTAACAATGCACAAACTCTATCACATTCATCAAAATGCACAAGATTACGAAAGAGGCCAAGGCAGAACCGCTGTGAAAGCCATAACATTTATTGAAGAGCGGACATATGTTTGAAAATCGCAGTGCTGCACGGGCATACATTACATGGTTCATAATGCTGTTCCAATTAGGCTTTTCATAGTGCCTTCTCATATAGTCCTTTTAAAAAAAATAACTGAAAGGGAAAAAAAAGTGTCAATTGCAATTATGTTTACAAAACCGAACTGCAGCTTTCCGTGAGAATGAATCTGTGCTTGGCTGTTTAGTTATACACATGTTGATTTTTCAGGCACATGTGCACACTTCTTTACAGGCAGAACTTTTCCATGAATAATGGCTTCGGTAACCGTACAATATCTCAGAACATTGTCAAGCTTAGAGAACAGGGCAACAACTGTAATGAATAACAGAATTTCTAACATTTGTCTCAATTAATGCAAGTATTTCACTTTGCCCTAGAGATATTCAATACTACATTTCATTTTTGGAATAATAAACTCATCTAATAAAGGGCATGAAACAAAGTACATCTATAAAATACATTTCCCATCTTAAATAATGTTTAAAAGTTGACTTATTTACTTTTGGTCTAATGGAAGAAATTTTGGCAAAATTGTCAAAAAAAAATCCTGCGTAGATCTTAATGGAAATTGAACCTTCTGTTTTCCTTTAAAAAGTATCTTTTAACAGCAACAATAAAAAATAAAACTTCTTTTACAGGAGTTTAAACAATTTAAAAGAAAATATCTATTTCGATAAATAAAAAAGAAAAGTTGTGCTGTTCATTTTTTTGAACTACCATTTCTTCTCTTTTTGCCTTTTATGTAAAATATCTAAGTATAGTGATTGATGATCATGGATTATAAAGTTATTTGATTTCGCCTTATTAGAAATTAATAATATAAAGCTGAAGATGTTTTTAGTCAAAGAATCTGATAGTGTAAAATATCTGATATAATTGCCGACTTCTGAGAGAGCTAATCAGAGTACAATTAGAAAATTCTAAAAGAGAAAGCCTATGGGTGCTCCTATATGACTTTATACTAAACACAAGTTGTCAGCTGATCTCTTCAAAAAATTTTCTGACACTTGGTACTTATCCTTATTTACTTTAAAATTCAGAAATCTTCCACCTGCCTGAACATGATATTTTGATACCTAATTGAATATTACATGTAAGAATTTACATACATCAAACACTCCAAAATTTTATTTTCTTTAACCACTTTTTTTTTTGTTATTCTTCAACCCCCATGCAACAGTCAGGATCTTAACAGAAAAAAATTCAGACACGCATATCTCAATTTTCAGGCAGGTGTTTCCCAGTCTCTGGCACATCTGGTTTCTCTTCACATAGTAAAGAGTTTGCTGATCCAACATCATCTGCTTCATATCTTGGCTGGATTCATTCCAGAAGAAGCTATCAGGGGAATGCCCATTTACACTCCTAATTTGTGAATCACAGTTATAAAATCAGAGGAAAATACACATAGGCCACTCACCCATTTGCCCTCCAAATTTATAAATCAGAAGCTATTGTAAAAAGAAGAAAGTTTATGAAATACCTTCATATGAGTCTATGTGACTATATTCCCAGAATTGAAAAGTGCTGGCTGGCCTTTATGAATTTGCTCGTTGTTTTTAAAAATCACATTCTTTTCATTCAATCAATAAACATTTACTAACTCCTACTATGAGCAGGCACTGTAGTCTTTTTTTATCCTTCCTAAAAGAAAGCAAAAGGGCCTTGTCAAGTGGGTTTAAGGTAACGATGAGAGTATGCCAATTTATGCTTGAGTTTCCCAGTTAGTTTTAAGGTAATCTCTTCTACACAAGAGGAAATAAAGAAGATAACTGAAAGTAAAGACGGGAAGAGAGAGAGGCTGTCAGCCACTACTTTGCACCCAGTGCTGAGCCAAGCATCATATGTGGGTGCACGTTGTAGAACTCTAGCCTCTTAGCAACTATAGGAGGTATTTATTTTTCCCGTTTTACGGACAAGAGAAAAGAAGCTTTAAGGAGTTTGATAATTGTTCAAGACCATTCCCCAAGCTACACTACTTCTTATGTTCTTAACAGATTCACCACAGGAAAAAACTATTAGGATAATTCCAAAATTTGAACTGAGGAACTCCAAAGTGAAAACTCAATGCTAACTGTTGTCATTGTTTATTGCACGACACCAAGATGCTGTAAATATCTTGGGACTGAGAAACTGCTTGAGTTCCACAGATTGAGAAACTACTATCCTTTGTTGCTATAAATTCAGTTTTCTCCAAGGCTTTTGGTTCAGCCCCCACATTGGTAAGGAAGCATCCCTCAAAATTATGTCTTCCCTCTGCCAAGAAATATTTTATGTCAACAAAATTATTCCTCACCCCCCAAAATTTTGTTTTAAGATGAACTGATGAATATTTTGCTATCATCTTCCAAATTCCTCAATATTATGAAGTAAAAGTCTGTAATTAATGTCTTTTGATGTTCGAGGAAATACGAATCAAAATAATCATCTAGTTTTGATAACATACTTGCCTCTTAGTCAATTGCTATTTCCTTTACATTCAAAAATGAAGGATACCATTAGTGTTTAGATAAAAGGAAAAAACACTGAAAAAGTTACTCTTCTTAAGAGTAACTATCTTCAGACACAGTTCATGGTAAGAATAATTCCTTTCTCTTATATTCTACCTCTTACCTCACCTTGATTTAATGCAAAGAAATTAGTGGGTTTCCTTCAATATTTCTAAGTTTATTTTAAAGTTTTCTTGTTCTAGCTTTAACTAAGAAGTCCTTGCAGTCTACTGGCTATTTCACTGTTCTAGATTGTGACTCTTAATTTAGGTACAGCATTGTTATTTTCCAATTCCAACAGCAGACACAAAGACGAGATTTAAATTTGGCAAAAGAATTGAATTTAGACATTACTCACCTAGAAAATAAAACTCAGAATGACCAAAGAGCCTTTTTCGGGGTTGCAGGAGATTGTACCATAATGACCACAGTGAAAATAATAGATTTTGCAGGAATTGGGTTCTTCCTAGCAACAGTTCAACAAATGCATGCAAATGTACATCTGTGAAATAACTCTGCCACAGATGCTGCACCTAGAAATGAGGCCTCCAACAGGAAGCCATTTGTTATCACAGTAAATTATATCTGTGATCTATACAGACTCCCCCACCCCTTAAAAAAATCTAGTTCAGAAATTCTAAAGACTCTAGTTCATTTGAAAAGATGATGAAAAGTTGATCGGAATACAATACTTCCAAAACTGCACGCTATGGGTAATCTAAAGGACAACTTACACATGCTTTTAGAACTTAATTTACTTACATATGTATTTGAGAATGAGACTGTTTTATTCAGTGCCTAAATTAATCTGCAGAAGTAGATAAAATATTTAAACCTTAGATTTTTAAAACAGTATTGTGTTAACATTGTGTTAACATTGTACACCTACCTGATGCCCTAACTATCTGTCTATTCCTAGGGACCAGTATGCACCAGGAAAAAATGAATGTGATGGACAAAAATAGGAAAGCCTCAAAGGAAAAGAAATTTACATTCATCTTTTCCTTGTTCTATACTTATATACTTCTAAGAAGTGGAAGGAAGAGCCCGCAATACGGTACCACTCAGGGGCTCTCAAGAGTTACCAGGAGCTGTCTGCATGTCTGTATCTTCTTCCATGGCTTCCTTTCAACTAAGTTTGCAGTCCCATCAACATGGTTGACTTTCTAAGTGAAAATAAAACTACCAACATCTAAAGGCAAGAATACAAAGAATTAGAAAAACCCCAGATTCATCTTAATTTTCTCCCTTCACCTTTATCTACCGTCCTTTTGGGCTACCTACTTCTCTACCCCCCCAGGCCAGAAGTCAGGAGCCTGGTGAGGGAGGTGGGATAAAACACCACAACTCAGGAGGTGCTGTGGCCATGGCCGTCTCCACTGAGAGAGGAAAACTA
>NW_007770959.1:5135-5529 GCF_000696425.1 Galeopterus variegatus | reverse complement strand
TTCTTGTTGTAGAGATCTTTCACTTCCTTAGTTAAATTGATTCCTAGGTATTATATTTTTTTAGTAACTATTGCAAACGGACTTGTTTTCTTGATTTCTTTTTCTGCTAGTTCATTATTGGAGTATGAAAATGCTACTGATTTTTATGTGCTAATTTTTTATTCTGCAACTTTACTGAAATCATTTATCACAGTAAGAGTTTTTTTTGTACACTCTTTAGGTATTCTATATATAGGATTATGTCACCTACAAACAGGGACAGTTGACTTTGTTTTTTCCAGTCCAGATGTCCTTAATTTCTTTCTCTTTCCTGACTGCTCTGGCTAGTACTTCCAATACTGTGTTAAATAGGAGTGGTGAGAGTGGACATCCTCATCTTGTTCCCATTCTTAAG
>NW_007770959.1:0-3171 GCF_000696425.1 Galeopterus variegatus | reverse complement strand
CCATGCATCACTTAATGATGGGAATACATTTTGAGAAATGTGTCATTAGGTGATTTCATCATTGGGCAACCATCACAGAATGTACTTACACAAACCAACATGGTATAGCCTACTCTGCACCTAGGCTACATGGTATAGCTACCATCGTACATGTGGTCCATCATTGACCAAATCATCTCTATGAGTTCATGACTGTATTAGCTTTTGGAAAACAGTCATCAATTTTTAAAAATAATTCCATGTTTAATTTGATTCCATGTTCAAAATATTAATATATTAATATTGAGAAAAATATTAATAGCATCTGGGGACAGGGAAACTATTGGAGAAGCAGATGATTAGGGAGGAATTTTATTTTATGTTTACTGTTTATTTTTTTTTTGTTACAATGAGAATTTAATTGTAAATTTATGATTGTGTTTGGAACACTGAGAAGAAAATAGAGAAAAATCTAGTTAGTGAATAACAAAAAGACATAATATGTTGCTTTGTATTGCTTCACCCCCCGTGGATTTGTCACCCCACTTCCCCTGGGTGATGGAGATGCAAAGGATTACTCAAAGCCCATCTCTTCGGAGCAGTGAGAGGCCCCAAAGAGGTTAACTTCCCTGGGAACACTCAAGCAAGAGACAACCCTTCCTTGGGAAATTAACACCAAATTGGGGTTCTCTTCCTGCATTTATTTTCCAGACCAGGAAGTTACAGGAAGAGAACAAAGGTGGGGTTATAGTTTAAAAGTATAGGCTGGTAACTTTCAGTGAAACAAGCCAGATGACATTCCAGTAGACAATTAAGTGGTTTTATCAACACAAGCTTGATTTTAGCAAACATTCCTTCTTATAGCAATTTCTCAGGATCTTTACATAACAATCAGTAACTAGCTGTCTCTGAGCCAGCAACCTGCTGTGCCACAAGTCTTATCTTGTGACAGAGACTTATAGCCTGAGGAAAATTTCTTGTTCTTGCAAGGTCAATATTTGAAACTGCAAGGCTTTGGAAAACCAGGCCCTGTGAAGTACATATGCTTTATAATATATTCCACAATAATAGAAATTCATTTACAATAATTTATGGTGACTCTAGACCAGGATATATCCCTTTTTATTGTAGGATAAGTAAAGACAATAAAAGCAGTAATAACACATAATATAATCTGCAAGGTAAGGGATAAACTTAGTAAACAGAGCAATTTTAGAACAGTGTATAGTTAAAAAATTGCTTTTGAAAACTGAAATATCTTCTACTTTGAGCTTTCTAAAAAAATTAGGGATCTAACAATAAAATAATAATTTCTTCAAAGTGAGATAACTGAATAAAAGAAAGAGAACTTCCTGTCTTAAGGACAAAGGAGGAAAACTTATGACCATTTTAGCAGATGTCAAAATATATCAAATGACATGGCTCAGTAAAGAGTCTTGATGTAGAGGGAATAAAAATCTTTATGTAATAGATATATATTTATATTTAAAATTTTTAAGAAATAAAATAGACAAGACTATACAAGTAACATATGTCCAATTTGAAGAAGGATAATAAAATGGACATTTATATATTCCCACAAGGCAAATAAATACAAAATAATCAGAGACATCAAGACTACTCATAAGCCCTTCCCTGATTGTACCTACCTCCCTGCCAGAGGCTGTTTGTAAAAATTTTGTGAAAATAATCCCATTATTTTTTTTTGGTTTTTTGTCTCATATATTTTGTACATCAATAAACTATTAATGATTAAGTTTTGTGTTTTTTTAAACATTGCTATAAATGAAATGGTACTCTGTGCATATTTCAGTGACTTATTTTTTGACTCAAATTTGTGATTTTGAAATTTGCTTATGTTGAAATGTGTAGCAATCATTTGTCCATTTTCACTCCTTTACATGTCCCATTATAAAAATATGTGACTATTTATTCATCCATGCTTCTGTTGGAAATTTGAGTTGTTTCTAGGTTTATTTTTGTTGTTGTTGCTGTGATCCACGCACCACATGCACACACACTTATACACACACATACATTTGAAATTACTGGGTGAAAGGACAAATATATACTTTTGCTAGGTGATACAATTTTGCTCCCAGATGATTTTTTCTACTTATATTCCTAACAAATGTATGATGGGCTTTGTTATCTTCTATCTCATTCTTTACAAAATATTGCCAGACTTCAAACATTTTGTGAAGTTTTGGGCATAAAGTAATTTCCTACTTTGCTTATGTTTTCCCTTTCTCTGATTTCTTATTAGGGTGAGCCACTCTTTACATATTTATTGATTTCTATCCTTTGTAATGATTATATCTTTGGGCAATTATGGCATTAGTTAGATCTTTTCTTGATAATTTGATGGGAAACATCTATTTTCTTAATAGCTTTATTAAGATATAATTTACATATGATAAAATTAACCCATTTTAAATATTCAATTAGATATTTTAATCTAATTATGATTCATGTTAAATGTATAGCTGTGTATTGCCATATGATCCAGTTGCTTAGAAGTAGTTTTAAAAATATCCAAATACACTGAGGTTTTAAAGTTTTTTATCATTGTTAATTTCAAGTTATTTGCATAAAGGTCAGCACATGTGCTCTATACAATAATGCTTCTTTACAATTTGTTTGAATTTTTTTTTAAAATTTCATACAGACCTAAAAAGAAAATGTAATATCTAATTTTTAGGTGCAGAGTTCTACTTATATCTATTAAATTGAATTTGTTAATTATGTTGTTTACATCCTCTACATTCTTGTTAATTTTTTTCTTCTTGATATGTCATTTCTAAAAAGAAGTTTTTGAACATTTCATAATATAATAATGAGTTTGTCATTCTGCTTATAATTTCACCAGTTTACTTTTCATTGATTAAAGTTACATTTTTAGCTAAACAAGTTTAAAATTATTACTTTTTCCTGATTAACCATTTTGCCGATATTTAGTAACTTTTCAAGTATAATAATACATTTTCCCTTGAATTACATTTAGCTAGATTTAACTTTTGGTTAACAATTACCTAGTACATGGTTTTGTAGACATTTATTTTCAATATTTCTATGTCGTCATTGTTCTAGTGTGTATCTTGTGAATAGCACAATTGCTTAACTTGGATACATACTATATTACTGTCAGGGACTATAAAGGGTTTGAGATTTCACCCTACCTGTGAAGTAAGT
>NW_007770958.1:5325-5530 GCF_000696425.1 Galeopterus variegatus | reverse complement strand
CTTTCATTCCACCTGCTTGCACATAAATGTTTTAGTAACCAAAACTGGACAAAGAAAAGTCCACAAGGATACCTTTGTGATCTTGTCTGTCCTAGACCACAGGGAAAAGTAAATGACCTTCATTCAGGTGCCTCACCTCCTGGGCTGTGACCTGCTGTCCCAGCTGCAACCCTTTGTCCTGGCTGTGTCATTCCTGCAAATCTTT
>NW_007770958.1:2508-3087 GCF_000696425.1 Galeopterus variegatus | reverse complement strand
GTAAGCAGTGAATTTTGTTTTCTTATAAATCACCTAGTTCCATGCATTTTGTTATAAGCAGCAGAAGTGGATTAATACAGTGTATGTGCAAAGGCTGAAGGAATGTCCCGCCCTTCCCTGTCTGTGTGCCTCTGTGCGAAGCTCTGGTTTGTCTTTTACTACAGGCATCACAGCTCTCTTCTTTCCTTACAAGTCCCCTTGAGACCAAGGATGGTGCTGAGCTGATCTTTATATCCTCAGCTTATAGCTGGACACACAATGGGCACATCGTCCATATTTTTAGACTGACTGAAAGCAAAAACCACCCAGGAGAGGATAATAGAAGGCCTGCTGGAGGGAGGCATTGGACTNAAGTGATTACATGGCAGATAGATGTAACCTCTAGTTTCTCTGATGCTTGTTCCTGTTTTTGTCATCATAATGGATTCAGGATCATTCATTTCCAATAAGAAAATGTCATGCAGGAATGACTTCTGAGTAGTTTGCGTAGATGATTGTCTGTGTTGGTTTTTGCTTGCCTTGGAATCAGGATCCCGATGGCATTTCTAGGTCATCGCCCTCGTGTAAAGAGCTGGGCTA